>NC_141693.1:679415690-679700690 GCF_964263255.1 Lissotriton vulgaris
AGTCAAATAGTCAAGAAACTTTACTACTTACCTTAACTTTACGGCTTCCCGCCTCCAAGTCCGCTCCGACTCCCGCCGCCGTTCAGTTCTTGAATTCGGAATCGTCATCATGACTCATCAGACTCGTCATGCAGGAAGCCAGGCAGCCTCCCTCCCCTCTGGCTCCACCACAGCACAGCGCTGCAATTGGTTCGGCCGGCTTCCCTAACACCACGTGATTTCTCTGTATGCTGCAGCATACAGAGAACAGGGAGAGTGGGAGGGGTTACCCGAGGGCAGGGGGGAGCGGCTTTCCCCGCTGTTATGAATACAGTTAATACTGTCTGTTTGGACAGCCTCTCAGGCTGCCAAACAGACTGTATTTACAACAGTGAGGAAAACCACTCCCTCCTTCCCTCGAGTAACCCCTCCCACTGTCTCGAGCAGGAACTCGAACTTATCCTTTCTCGCCGTGCGAGAAGGCAGAAACAAATGGTAGTTCTCTACTATTTGTTTCTGCCTTCTCGCACGGTGAGAAAGTAGTGGGGCGGCGCCCAAACGCCCCCATGGAGGATCCGCCTCTGCCTGCCGCATTGTAATGCGGTGGGCACACCGCAGGTGTTGATGTCTTTGGGACCAACATCGACGTGCTGTTGGTGTCTGTCCAACCATCATCGTGATGGGCCCATAGTCTTTTCGGGGGCTAAGGGGCCATCAGGAGGTGCATTGAGAGCCAGCGTTCCCCAGAGGGTGCCCTCTGAAAGTAAGATAAGGGGCTTCAACGGACCCACTCCAGACATGACCTTACATATGGATGTAGTCACTCATTGCACCCACCTATAGTGGAATTTCGACCCGTATTCAAATGCATGCCAGGTACCAACTGCACTGTGAATGACGGAGCATTTGCATCAAACAGCCAGTCTTGCTTTCACTAAAAACCTACCTCAAGGGCAGCCTCAAGTGTGCATCAGCCCTTGTGGCACCACATTATCTGAAAACAGACTCATCTAGTGGCGCGACAGGGACTGTTAGTTATGCAGCCACTTGTATCCAGTCCCACATCAAAACATAAGCATTATGCAGTTCTTGCCTAACAAATTGAGTGGGTCGAAATACTTTGTAAAGCATTGGTATGGTCTCATTTATTGATTACAAATTAACCAGGAGTCGTATACACCTTCTCTATGTGTTTTTTTTTCACCAGGAGTCACACGTCCATAGTATCGCACGCAAACCAAGACACATTTTCATTGAGTTAAATCTTTTGCCTAGTAGTAAACAATAAAAAAAAGGAATTGTGGGAGAAGTTACAAAATAATTTTCGTCTGCACCATCCATCAGTTTATTTATACCGGCTTTGCTACACCTTCAGCAGGATTCTCCTGCCCAGACTACTCCACACCATGTTCTGTTTTGATCTACGCTGATCATCATAAAGCGGTCTTGTTATTAATTCCCCGAGCTAATGTGCTGTGCTGGCCTAATTAGGCTGAAACGATTGTCAAACACAATAGACAAACGAAACACACACAGAGGGATGCATTTCATGTGCGCTGGACCGCAACTCTCACGCAGAAATATAACAGAAAGCCGTTAATTGCCTGCCCTTTCTATTCACAATATTATATCAAGAGCGAAAGTGACAGGACAATTGCTCGGTTATCTGTAAAAATGTCATGACACAATACCACGGGATCTGTCAAGGGGCCTTTAGCTGTGATGTGTATGTTGGATGTAGTGTCTGTCCGTTTCCTGCATTCTCTTCCTGCCTGACCCATTGGCCGTACATGGGAAATGAGATTGCTTTGAGCCAGTGTTGCAAATCCCATCTTTTACAAGCACGTCGTTTTTGTTTTCCTTTACAGATGTGTTTCAATGTCAACTTGGGGAGCAGCTTTTTTCGTGTTTCACCGGCATTAACCCTGCACACAGGTGATCAGGGGGGAGGAGAGGGGTGGTTGATCGTTGAGGGATTGATGGTGACACCATGAAGGAAATAGGCCCTCTCACTTTTTCCAGGAAGCATCCTCTGAAACACGCCTTAATTGCTATTTAAAAACGTTAGATATTATTTGAAAACAGGAAGTAAAGGTAATGTAGTTTTAGCTCAATCAAGTGTTTTTTTTGTTTTTGTTTAAAAATCATGTCCATTTGTCCTTGCACCTGCGTCCCTCAGACATTGCTCAAAGCAACCCGGTTCTGCTTCATATTATCAGTCAGAATCAGGGAGTTTATGTCAAGGCTGAAGGCTAACATTATGGGTTAAGTCTTTGACTGCCACAACATCAGAAGGCCAACTTAAAAAGACTAGAAGGGAAAATGACGACACAGAAAGTACACTACAAAGCCCTGCACCTTGCACATTCTCCCTTTCCGATGCTGCTCCATCGCTGGCGTGAAATCTAATTTTCAGATGTAATAGCTCCTTATCCACTGAGGTTTGCTTTATTATTAAAAACAGCAGCATTAGGGGCTTCAAATGTATTTTCAGTAGGATCTCATCTTTTTACACTACATTCATTGTTTAAGTTTGATACTGTAGAGTTTATCTAAAGTATTGTAAATGAGAATATTTGATTGTATACCTTTGATATTTGTGCACATGGTTGATGAAATTATGTTTTATGTTTATTTTTTCTTCTGGTTGGATTAGTGTAACACAATCATTTTCTTTTTATCCCAACATTAAATACCATACACAAAAAATAAAGCCTATCTTTTCTGCCCGGTCTCTGAAATCTAAGAGTATCAAAGACAAGTTCAGAGTTTCTAAGTTGATAGAGGAAAGGGACAATACCCTGGTTTTTATTTAGAATTCCTATAGCACCTTATCCGTTTGAGCTAATTTTATTATAATTTCATGTGGGGTAAGATTAAAAAAAGATTGAATTATTGTTCATAGACATTCATTCAGATTTGAGCAAGTGACAAATATGTAATGAATCAGCACTCTGTGAAAGGCATTGCGAGCATGTTTTGGTTACTTTATACCGTTTTTGTTTTCTGTCTGGTGTTTTATGAATATTATTCAATATATTTGGCTTGTTATCCAAGTAGGAGTAAAAATCTTGCAGTTCTTAGGCTAGATATTTCTGAAATGTTGTTTTCAGTAACACCTACTGATTACTGTAGTATTCCATGTTAGTGTATTCCATGTTAGAGTTGTAGAGTAGCATTCCGTGTTAGAATTGTTATCATACATTTCTACTGTAACATTCTATGTGATGACTATGCTCACTCTCAACTGGGCTTCTACTGAAGGTGGTTGTTCAAGCTGTCTACTACAATAAACCTACCAACTTCTACCTGAACTCCTTGTATCTCATTACTACATAAATTTGGCGACGATCGGGATCTAGAACTAACCATTAAGGATCTGCAATTAATCTTCAAGAAAAGAACCCGCTTTTTCAAGGATTCAATTTGGTGAAGTCAAGGGATACTGACAGCGTTCACCTTTACAGCTTAAAGAAAATTAAGGTATTTCCTTTCCTATGTGTACAAAGATTGCACCAGCGGCTGTTTGTCCCTTTCCTGTGCTTTGATTGCACCAGCGGGAGTTGGGTCTCATCTTGTTTATTTATTTTTTCTCTCCCTCGTTTGAAATTGGTGCTGATTTCCGTTCCCAAACTGACTAGCGCTGTTTTATTATCCTTTCCCTTCTAACGCGATCGTTTTCTACCAACGCGTTCTATTTTTGTGCCTTTCTCCTAATTTTACAATAACTGTTAAAGACTTGCATCTTTTAAAGACTCACCGAGCGAGCGCTGCAGCCCGTGCCTCGTCAACGTTAACTGTGTGTAGATTCAGCATACACGTCACTTGTCTATCGTCATCACGCACGCATCACGCTCTTGCGTGTGCGTTCCAGCAGCCATTTTGTTTTCTCTTCGTTTCCATGGAAACTACCACGATCGTCTTCTACTAACAATCACGATCGTTTCTCAGTGATTTGCCTCATATATACACCTCGTTTTATTACAACTTTCTACATCTCTCACGGTACTAACTTAACTCTGCCTAATATACATCTTTTACCACATCGTTTTTTTTAAAAAAAAAGCTAGAAGAAAGAAGACTTGGGATTCCTTTTGCGACTACTGCTTTATTGACAACGGTGACTACTTTTATTATTTTGGGTAATTGTTCCTTGTTATTTTTCTGTTCAAATTTTTCTCATTTATGGGCAATTTTATGTGTAACTAATTTACAATGTCAAACAATATTGCTTCCCCTGCACATTTTTTACCCACAGCAGGAGATCCAAAGGTAGAATGGGATCTTTGGTACCCCACATTTTTAGCTTATGTAGATGTTGTTGAGGAGGATGGTTGTTCTCCAAAAAGAAAGTTAGCGTTACTAAAGAACTGTTTAGGTGGTGCAGGACTCAAAGAATTACAAAGTTTACCTCCTATAGAAAATACAGGTGATGGGGATGTAAATGTTTTTGAAATTGTCATAAAGCAACTAAGTGCTAGGTTTGGAAGAAAAATTAATATTGTAATGGAAAGGTTTAAATTCTATTCCAGAGCACAAAAAGATGATGAGTCTATTGAAAACTACGTAGCCTCCTTGCGCACCTTGGCTGGGTCTTGTGCTTTTGAAACCATTAATTTTGAACAGGTCTTGAGGGACCAAATTATGATGCGCACTAAAAGTAAAAAAATCCAAGAACGTCTTTGGATGAGTACTGATTCTTCCCTTAGTTCCGTGTTAAATATTGCCAAAGGCATTGAACAGTCCGAACTAGAATATCTGGGTCATGAGATTTCTTCAGAAGGTATTAAACCTAAGTTTAATCACATACAAAGCATTTTGAAAGCACCGGCACCGTCAACCAAGGAACAGTTAGTTTCTTTTTTAGGTCTGACTGAATTTTATAGCAAGTTTGTTCAGAACTACGCCTCTAAAGTACACTCTTTAAGATCTCTGTTAAAGAAAGATGTAAAATTCATTTGGTGTAAAGACCAGCAATCTGCTTTTGATGTTATGAAACAAGAAGTAGCTAATGCTCCTTTTCTCAGACCATTTGACCTGGGTAAAGAATGCATAGTATGTGTGGATGCAAGCAATACGGGTTTGGGTGCTGTTTTAATCCAGAAAGGTGAAGGGGATGAACATGTGGTTTCTTACGCTTCCAGGACATTGCGTGGCGCTGAATATAACTACTCCACCATAGAGAAAGAGCTTCTAGCATGTACTTGGGCTTGTGAGCATTTTAGGCAGTTCATTTGGGGGACAAGGTTCCGTTTAAGAACCGACCACAAACCTTTGATAAATATGTTAGCAGCTGGTGGTGGCAGAACTTTAACTGTGCGTTTGGCCCGCCTAGCTGCGAAACTGCAAGAGTTCCAGTGTATTGTGGAATATATTCCTGGTCGCTTAAATGTACATGCCGACTGCATGTCCAGGTTACCACTAGTTAATTCTATTTGTCCCAACCTATCTGACTCTGATGTAGTTTTTAACATTGATGATGTCAATGAATGTAACAGTACAGGTCTGTCTACTGGCATATCTGAGATTGCTTGGAGAGAAGCAATGTGTAATGATACTTGTTTATCTGGCGTTGTGGATTATTTACAACATGGTTGGCCCCAAGAAAGGTATTTGTCTGGTGATGTTCTCTCTTTCTTTAAAGTTAAGGATGAACTTATGTTTAACCAAGGTTTTGTGACTCGAAGTGACAAGATTGTCCCTCCTTTTACCTTGAGAGAAAAGATTGTTTCTATGGCACATGAAGGCCATATTGGTATGTCCAGCACCAAAAGACGTATCCGTGAATTTTACTGGTGGCCCGGCATTGATAGAATGGTTGATAAGTGGGTAAGTTCTTGTCCTCCGTGTGCCAAAAGTGACAAAACTGTGAAACCCTTATCTACGGACATTTCTCCCATCGAGTTTGTCACCTGTCCCTGGAAAAAACTTGGTATTGACATTATTGGACCTCTATTTTTGTCTCTGAATAAAGAGGTTTTTGCTTTAGTTTTAATCGATTACTTTTCTAAATGGCCTGAGCTCAAGATTGTGGACAACATTGGTTCTACACAGGTTGTTCAGTTTCTGGACGAAGTCTTTTGTAGAGAAGGGATTCCAGCTGAAATTGTATCTGATAACGATCCACAATTTGTCAGCAAAGAGTTTGGGTCTTTTCTTGAAAGGTGTGGCATTGCCCACAAAAGGGTGTCCAATTACAACCCCCAGGCCAATGGTCAAACGGAACGCTTCAACAGGGTCATCAAGGAATCCATCCAATTAGCCGTTAAGAGCAACCTGGATTGGAGGAAAACCCTGTGTGCTACATTACTGTCCTATCGAACCTCCCCTAACTCGGTTACAGGTCTGTCTCCTTTTGAGATGCTTAGAGGTAGGAAACCTGGTTCAAAACTTCTCCCTTGGTGGATGAAAATTAAATTCCCAGTTGAACCTTCCTTTGACTGTGATGAAGTTAGGGATAGAGTGTTGAAATACCAAGAAAAAATGAAAAACAATTCCTTGTCTTTAAGCAATCGCAGTAGGAAGATCAGTGTTGGTGATTTTGTATGTGTCAAGTTTGGAAGGTCTGTTGGGAACAAGTGGAACAAATGGTCTGATCCTTGCAAGGTTATTGAAATTTTCTCAAAAGCTGTTCGTGTTGAAGGGGGTAAAGTATGGAATTTCAGAAGAGTTTCTCTGTGTAAGAACCCAAATCCGTTATCTCCCCTTCCTTCCCACAATTCCTATCTGGATAACATACCTAAGAATCCCATTATTGAGGATCATGTACCTTACTCTGCTATGGTTGACACTTTCATGCAGGAGAGTCAAGATTTAAATGTTCCTGTTCCTGTGGTTGGTATTTCTCCTCAGAATGTTTCTCCTACACTTGTTAATGAAAGTAATGTTGGCAATTCCAGTTTCCAAGTTGATGTTCCTATGTCTCAAAGCCCTGTTTCTCAAGACAATGTTGTTCCTGACTTTATTCCAAGGAAGAGTTCTCGAGTTAAGCAGATTCCTGTGAAGTTACATGATTATTTATGTTGAACGTTTCCTTATTATTTTTTTTTTGCTTCTTTCTTCTTCTTCTTTTTTTTTTACTTCTTTCTCTCTTTTGTCTTAAGTTTTTCTTTCTCTTTTTGTTTTTTTTAAGGGGGGAAGGTGTGTAGTATTCCATGTTAGTGTATTCCATGTTAGAGTTGTAGAGTAGCATTCCGTGTTAGAATTGTTATCATACATTTCTACTGTAACATTCTATGTGATGACTATGCTCACTCTCAACTGGGCTTCTACTGAAGGTGGTTGTTCAAGCTGTCTACTACAATAAACCTACCAACTTCTACCTGAACTCCTTGTATCTCATTACTACAATTACCAGTTAGAGCACTTCTGTGTCCGCTCTAATAGATCATCTGGCAATAACTGAATCAACCTATAATATAATTTAAATATGGTAGGCAGCATTTCCCCATATATCAGTTGTTATACTGATTGATGGTTTCACCTGATAGTTTCTAGCTCTGAAATAAAGGGTATTATTTGTAAGTATTTAAAAATTGATTGCGGCATAAATTGAATTTATTTTGCCTGTTAAAATAGGATTTCACCAAATGCTCTGGTAAATAGAACTCCTAATCTCGTGTCCGTGCTCGGTGCTACTTCCTAAATTTAAGATTATAGGACTTCAGGGTTAAATGTTAGAGGTGTTTGAGATGAGATATCCAGGTCAGGTCATATTGTTTAATTTCATATCAGGGTTTCCCTCAGATATATATATAGTCTTAAACTTTACCTTTTTAAAGAACTTTGATTTACCAAGATTCTTAGTCCAGTAATATTTTCCAGAATCAAATAAATACTCAGTTGGATAGCCAGAGAAAGTATTAATTTGAAATATAAATACTTACTCTTTTTTAACTCTCATTTCTGTATCCAATGGCACTGGAATTATGTGATTCTGCAGCCGCAGCTTTTTTCTCTTGCCTCCTGTGCCACACAATCCATCACTGCTTCATAATATTCAGATTTTAACAAAAAAAAATATTTCTAGCTCAAACGGATCAAAAACTACTAAGAAAGCAGCAAAGTGTTCGCAGACAGTGGGAGGCCCTTGCAAAGGATAACTGGTCATCTTTAATTTGCCTGTTTCTACATGTAATTGTTAAATTGACACTAATTGCGTGAAATCTCAGCTCAGACGGTATTACTATATGTAAAAATGACCAAGTATGAATTAATACTACCCAAATATGTGCCACATTATGCCACCTAATTTGACTTTTCCTGCAGCATAATTTAGTCAACCCTGCCTCATAATTCCAGTGGCCCTCTCTGTACACAACAATCAAGCTACGGTATACTAAGTATCATCCAATAAGGTTGCACTCTTTACGACCCAACATAAAACCCACAGATACTCACCTTATCTGCAGAAAACTACTCAAGAATTGGCTCTTCCCCACATAAGCAACATATGCAAACATAAATATACAGCATATTCCTCTGTATATAAGCATTTATTTGTACTACAAATATGAACCTATATATATGTGTATTGCTTTGTACAAACGTGTAGAATAATTATGTTAAAAAATATAGAGATATTCATCAGTTCTGTAAAACAAATGTACATGTTAATAATGATAGTTAGATTATTCTATGTTTTTAACATGTATATAAGTGACTGCATAAGTAAGCAAACCTTTCGTCATAACTATTTATTTACAATTGCTTTACTATTGAATTACAACATTTTGTTTTTATGTATAAACAAATAAATACAATACTTTTAAAGTACAACAACACTTGAAATCCAGAGTTTATTTAGTGCTTCTTTACTTACTTCCTTTATGCATCTATATACCATCCATGTACTTATGGATCTATATATGTATTCCTTTTCTTCTATTCAGCACATCCAATGCATTGCCCTATTTCTCACCCTATACCTCTCTCAACCTCAACTCTCTGACCCATCTCAAACCTCTTTCTGCTACTCTTTCCAATGCACTACACTACCCTATTTCTCACCCATACCTCTATCAATATATCCCCTACCTCCGCTCTCTCATTCATACTAAACCCCATACCACTTTGACCCCCAAAATAACCTTTTCTAAACTCTTTCCTACTCTAACCCTCCTTGCATCATCTCATACCTCTTTTACTATTATGACCCCTCAAAAACAAGCCTTTCTAACCCCTTCCCTCTGGCTCTTCCCCCTCCACACCCCTTTTACTCATCCCAAGCCTCCTCCTACTGCTGTGACCTCCAGAACAGACAAAAAAAGGGAAAATAAATTCCAAATCCGTCCGTCTTCTATCCCTCCACTATTCTTTTCAGTCCAAATAACAGACTAATATGTCCACCTCCCAAATTATTTGACATTTCACTATACTACTTCACTACTAATCCTTTATAAGTTCTGGAGTAGCGTGCTACTTGTCAAAAAAGAGCTTTAACACCTCATCAGGGGTAGCAAGTGCTATATAAATGCAAACCTTTTTCCCTCTTCTATCCCTCGGCTATTCTTCTCAATCCAAATAACTGACTAATATATTAGGCACTCAAATTACTTTCATATTTCACTATACTAATACAACACTCGTCCGTAATGGCTTCCAGAGTAGTGTGCTACTCCCAGAAAGTGCTTCAACGCCTCGTCAGGGGTAGTAAGTGCTTTATAAATGCAATTACAATACAATACAATACATCTCTGCCCTCTATTGAGATCACAATAGCATCTCACCATCAAAGGACAACACAACGCTGTAGACAGGTATCCCCTCTCAGCATGATCTATATTAGGTAACATCAAACAGTCCATTTCTTTGTCTTGCCAGCCAAGTATTCCATCACACAAGAGTGATTATACCAAGATTAGTGTATGTGCCAAAAATGACTCTGAGTTTAGCCGCCCTTTTAATAAACCAAGTTTTGGTTTTGTCACTGCAAGTATGTGGGAAAATATGCTAATCACTGAACTCTTCAAATGCCATAGTCTCATTTGCACGTGTTAACACCCTTTTTTAGGTTTGGCGTTAGCTATGACCTTTTGATTTGAGTAAAAATGACATCTATGATATAGGTGCTATAAAGCAGTACTCTTGATTCATTTGTCTGTTGTCCTACTCACTTTTTTCTGTCGCCCACTGCTGAATAAAGCATGGGGCAGTGGGCAGCCCAATTCCGCCATTTGCTAACTGTACTCCGAGAGATGTATTCTTCCACTACAAATGCGTACAATTGCTTAAAAAGAATTCAATTTCAGTGCAAAATACTGGGGGTTACCAATTTTTCATCATGGATGTGTGCAGCGGGTCCCTCAAAGCAGCTTGCTTTCCTCAAACCCTGCCTTTTCCTTTCAATGATCGTGGCCGTAGTGTGTAATTGTACAGCCATGCAGCTGTGTGTCCCCTTGCTGGTCCCCTCCTCACCATCTGAGAGCCAGCCATTAGTTTTACTTTGTGTTTAACAGTAACTGACAAGTGACCATACAATTTAAAAGGTCTGGCTGCAAGCTAAATTATTTACTGACAGAATGTTTTGGGAGATCACACATGATCCAGTCTTTATGCATTTCATTTTCTTTTTTTCAGGTTTTGTTCTATAGTAAGTGGGCTGTTGCGAGGCCAGAGTTCATAACTTTCTCGTTCTCCTTCAGTCAGAACCCGTCCACCACAGTGGAGGCAGCTCCATTAGATCAGAGAAGTGCCCCTAATACCACCAGAAAATAAAACGATAATAAAAGGGGTTTGAAACCCATTGAAACCCATTTCAATGGGCAGCTTGTTGAGGGAGCATAGGGTTGGTGTGATGTGTTTAAACCTGTTTACCCCAGTTATGAGTCGAGCTGCCATGTTAAGGACTGAACTTAGTGGGGCTATGTGAGCTTTCGGCGTCCCTGGAGAAGTGTGGCTCAATGGTTAGAGCGGCAGACCCTGATGCAGAAGTCTGGCCCGGGACCAGGGTTCCATTCCCGCCTTGGCAGGTCTAGGGCTCAATTTCCTCGGACCTAATAATTCTCGCCTCAGTGCCTATTCTAATCATGGGTCCCACTCTGCAACTCTGGGCATTAGCTTGCTTAATCTCCACAACGGCCCCAACAATACTAGGATGCCTGGCTTCACATTGGTGGTGCCCAGGAGTGGACACTTCACAGGGAAAAGCCAGGAAGGGTTCCTCAGCGATATTCGTACAAGCGCCGAGATTTCTCCGGGTAGTCGTGCGCTATACAAGTACCTCTACATTTACATTACATTTACTACACATTTACATTTACATGGTGTTCCCGTAGTCTAGTTTGGAGAGGACTAGGGATTGAACAATAGTCTTCAAAATGTCCAGGGGAATGAAAGGTTTAATTTTCTTCAGGTGTTTTAGTGAGTAAAGTGCACTTTTTGGAGAATTTTGGATGTGGTCCTTCATCGATAAGCTCTTGCCTAGGGTAATGCCTAGTGACTTAACTGAGTCGGAAAGGGCGAGAGAGCAGTTTAGGGCATCCAGGTTCTTTAGCCAGTCTTGGATAGGAAGGTGGTTATTTTTTGTAGTGAACAATATTCATTCTGTTTTGTCCGGGTTCAGTTTTAAGTGGTTTGCGTTAAACCAGGATTGGATCTTGGTTAGTGTGACATTGAAGGGTCGAATGTCACCGATTAATTTGATTTTGTAGTAGAGTTGGGTGTCGTCTGCATGTAGATGATATTTCACTCCTGCTTGTTTCAGAATGATTGTAAGGGGTTCCATGAAGAGATTGAAGAGGGCTGGGGAGAGGATCGAGCCTTGAGGGACCCCAAGTGTGACTCGTGTTGGCTTAGAGAGACAGGAGTTGATTTTAATTTGTTGCAAAAGGTGCTGAAGATAGGAATCAAACCATTTTAGTACTATGCCATTAATGCCAGAACGGCCCTTCACAGTCTCAAGTAAGGCTGGATGATTTATTGTGTTGAAAGTTCAAGTTTCAAGTTCAAGTTTAGCATTTGTATAGCGCACTAATCACCCAGAGGGTCTCAAGGCGCTTGAGGGAGGGGGGTACTTTACTTATCGAATATCCAGGTATGTAGTTGTTTTCTGAAGGAGAGGTGGTTCTGTGTAATCCATAGATCAACCCCATGGTGGATCTATGGATGCGTGGAATTGCGGCGAGGGCTTGGTTGGACGATCGTAGTTGGCGGGTGGGGGTGTAAAAGGACAGGCGCGTGTTGAGGCATTCGGGTCCTAGGTCGTAGAGGGCTTTGTGTGCGTGGGTGAGGAAACGGGGAGCCAGTGGAGGTCTTTCAGGTGACTGGAAATGTGAGCTTGGCGGGTGATGTCTAGTATAATTCTGGCTGAGGCGTTTTGGATGCGTTGGAGTTTTTTCTGTAGTTTGGTTGTGGTTCCGGCGTAAAGGGTGTTTCTGTAGTCCAGTCGGCTTGTGACCAGTGCGTGGGTGACCGTCTTTCTTGTTTCGGTGGGGATCCAACTGAAGATTTTTTTGAGCATACGTAGGATGTTGAAGCATGATGATGAGACGGCGTTGACTTGTCTGGTCATCGAGAGGGAGGAGTCCAGGATGAAGCCCAGGTTACGTGCGTGGTCCGTAGGTATGGGTGCGTTTCCTAGGGCCGGTGGCCACCATGAGTCGTCCCAAGCGGAGGGGAATGAACCTAAGATGAGGACTTCCGTTTTGTCCAAGTTCAGTTTTAAACGGCTGTTCTTCATCCACTCAGCTACTTCTTTCATCCCTTCGTGTAGGTTGGTTTTGGCGGTGTTTGGGTCTTTGGTGAGGGAGAGGATCAGCTGGGTGTCGTCTGCGTAGGACATGATGTTAAGGTTGTGTTGGCGCGCGATGGATGCGAGGGGACTCATGTATACGTTGAAGAGGGTGGGACTGAGTGATGATCCTTGTGGAATGCCGCAGATGACTTCGGTGGCCTCTGATCTAAAAGGGGGAAGGCGGATTCTCTGGGTTCTTCCGACGAGGAACGAGATGATCCAGTCCAGTGCTTTTCCTTGTATTCCTACGTTGCTGAGGCGTTGTATAAGGGTGCTATGACAGACTGTGTCGAAGGCTGCTGAGAGGTCAAGTAGGATGAGGGCAGCTGTTTCTCCGTTGTCCAGTAGAGTTCGAATGTCGTCTGTTGCTGCGATGAGGGCGGTCTCGGTGCTGTGTTTGGTTCGGAAGCCGGGCTGTGAAGGGTCGAGGGATTTGTTGGATTCGAGGAAGGCGGCGAGCTGACTGTTGACGGCTTTCTCAATGACTTTGGCAGGGAATGGGAGGAGCGAGATGGGGCGGTAGTTCTTAAGTTCAGTGGGGTCTGCTGTGGGTTTCTTCAGCAGGGCGCTGAGTTCAGAGTGTTTCCAGCTTTCCGGGAAGGTAGCGGAGTTGAGGGAGCAGTTGATGACGTCTCGGAGATGGGCTGCGATAATGGAGTCTGCTTTGTTGAAAATGTGGTGGGTACAAGGGTCGGTAGGCGATCCAGAGTGGATGGAGTTCATCAGGTGGACAATGTCTTCAGTGGTGATTGGGTTCCAGGCGCAAAGGTTGTTGGAGGGGGGTTTTAGTTCAGAGGTGGGTGGGGTAGATAGGTCATTAAGGATGAGAAGACAGGCTTCACCATCATGTAAGGGCTGTGGATATCATCTGAGATATTGAGCATGGCTGTTTCGGTGCTACACCCTTTCCTGAATCCCGATTAAAAGGTGTTGAGGAGGTCGAAATCATCAATATGTTTGTTAAGTTGTTGGAGCACGCACTTCTCTGCGGTTTTGGCAAGGAACGGAAGGTTGGAGGAAGGTCTGAGGTTGTTGAGATCGTTAGGGTCGGCCCCTAGTTTTTTGAGTATGGGTGTGATTTATCCTAATTGAAGGGATTCTGGGACACAGCCTGATGTTAGAAAGGAGTTGATGATTTTAATCCAGGCAGGTGTAATGATGTGGTTGAGTTTTTGTGCTATTGTGGCTGGGAGAGGGTCTATAGTGTGGGAGGTAGTCTTTAAGCTCGCATATATATTGAAGACCTTGTTTTCCGACACAAGATCAAAGGCCAACCGGTTTGCATAATTTTTCAATTGGTAGTGGACCTGGTTGTCCTTGGTATGAATAAGATCTGCTTGATCGAGGCTGACTATAGAGGGGCACGTTAAGTTTTATTTACAATAACAATAGGTAAAAGTTTCGAAAATGCTAGGCATATTGCATTGCAAATGCTTTTTTTTTTATCTAAGAGGGGCCAGTTTGTCTGCGCGTGATTGGGATGCAAGGAGTGTTTAAAGATGTGTGTGTGTTTAGCCATGAAGGTGTAGGCTTGCAGGGTAAAGAGTCACATCTGTGTGTGACACTGAGCCAATCCAACAAACCCTGCCCTGGAGACACAGAAAAACAAGAAAAGGTGACGTCAATAATTTTGACTAGTGAGAAGTAAATCAACTTGATTAATAAACAAAAGAGGCAGCGTGTGGGTAGTAGTGAAGGACATGCATTTCCCACACACACAGTTTTACACTACTGCTGCCCGTGCTGTGTCTTTTGCGTTAGTAGGAAATATACTTTACTTCCACCCAGAGTTAGAAAGGTTTGCTCCTTCCGCTTACAATGCCATACTTGTGTTGCACACTAAAACAACTTTCCACTGCAATTGTAAAGTGCAGGAGCATTCAAGGGAGAAGGAAAATGGGGTGCACAGGGATTCATAGTTTAAGGGGGGCATACAAGGTGCTAGTTCTACCCGCCACTTCCAACTGCTGTGTAAGGCCACCCCAAGACCCATGAGAGACAGGGAGAGAAGGACTGTGCAGGGGGTGGAGGAGGTGGGAGACTCTGAAGCGGACATGATACTGGGAGTGTCAGCCACGGTCTCCACATCGGTTGCCATTGTGATATCTTTCCTGCAACTCATACTGGGAAGGCCTGTGGAGGTAAGAGGAGGCTGTCCCCCTTACCATTTCAATGAATCAATCAATTTATCTTTATTTGATTCACACAAAGTCTATCATAAAAGACTACATAAGGTTATAATTTCATAAGAACAAATACAAACAGTTAAAATACATTTAAATCAGAGGTGCAGAAATTCAGTTCACTTTGTAACCGGCAATTCATGAATCAGCATATTGCTAGTATTGATTTTCTTCTTACTTAGGTCACCCTAAGGAACCTTACAAGTACCACACAATATAGAAAAAAGCTGGCCTACATTGTTTAAAATGTAGCGATTTCAGTAAGGGTACAACCAAAGAACTTCTCAAATCCATATAAAAATTTACAGAAAAGTGCAATGTGCATGGTTGATGGATTAGATACAATGTCACATGGGCAGCGCTGTAAATCATTTGACTAGTCGTGGTTTGGAAAGCCAATCAGGCGGTGGAATATATTTAATCTAAAACATGTTAAAACAAATCTATTTGGGCATTGAGAACATTACAAATGCATGGTTGCATGGAAAAGGTGGTGAGGACCATTTGATTATGTTTCACAGTTGGTTTGGCCAGTTCCACACATAATCGCAAGTCCTCCAGATGATTCAGACACTCTGGGGCATATTATAAAGGGATTTATCTCTGCCTTTTTGGCTTTAAAAGCCAAGAAAGCGGAGATAAAATTATCTCCCTATCAGCAACAGAGTGCTAAAACGCAAATTCGCATGTTAGCACCCTTTTTCTCTACGATTCCCCTTGCATCTCTAATGAGATGCAAAGGAGGCGTTCCAGAGAAAAATAATAGGAGAAATGTTGTTAAGCAAAATTTATCCTATTATCAAGGATTTCGCTAACCCTGTTAGTGATAAAAAGGCAGCGCTAACTGCGGTTAGCGGTGCTTTTTTTACACCTGGTATTTTCCTGACTTAGCCATGATATCCATGGAAGGTGGATATCATGGCTAAGTTTGTGAGCCCCTATCATCAAGCTAACGCCAAAGTTCGAGAGATTATCGTTAGTTTTCCAGTGATAATCTCTCATTTGGCAGTTAGCGTGAGGATTTTTATCACTTCTGAGATAAACGTTGCTAATAGCAAGTTATCTCAGCGATAATTTTCGGCGATGCTTAGCGATAAAAAAATCGTTGCAAAGCTTCGTTAGCGATAAATATCGCTACTCGTTGGTAATATGCCCCTCTGTTTTTTAATCCTTTCCTTGAGATATTCAACAGGCGTTTCTGGTCACTCGTAAAATTCCAGACGGCCCATATCTATCAGGGAATTGTGGATAAACTTTATCCAAGGAATCTGTAGGGTCATTTCAGAGTCACAGCAATCCTTAACTATGGCACGATTCAAGTCCATATGTCCTGAGGTCCATATTTTGTGCCATAGCAAGAGTGGTTGAATCCTCACCAAATGTATTAAATCATAGGTCCCCAGGTCAGAGTGACATACATGATTTGAACAACTGGAGGGAAGTGCTCAAAGGTTTTTAAAACAAGCATTTTCCACTGCCTGCAACGATTCAACATTCGCATATCCCCAGATATCTGAACCATACATTGCAATTGTTCTACATTTTGCATAATAAATAGATAACATTTCTTTTAGTTGGATATACCCCAATTTCCTGGCTAAATTGTGAAGTGCCGAAATAGATCTTAAAAATTGCAATCTTCTAAATTCAATTGCACTTTTCCATGTACCTTCACTATCAAATTAAATACCCAAGTAGGAAAAACTTTGGGTTTGGGGTAGAATTTCTTTCCCTAAGTAAATGTTGTGACACTCGGCGCCCCCACAGCCCACTTTCATAACAAATGTCTTACTTGTATTGACTCGAAGCCCTAAATTTTCTATAAATAGGGTAAAACTGTGAAGAAGGTGCTGCAAAGCTAAAGGAGTGTGTGCCATAAGAACGCCTTCATCCACGTAAAGTAAAACGGGAATTGGTCATTGTTTTACTTGTGGCAAATCCTTACATGAACTAGCCAGAGTGTTACCCAAGTTGATTATATAAAGATTCAATAGAAAGGGGGCGAGTACGCATCCCTGGCGATCCGCTTTTTCTATTCTAAATGGGTGGGTACATTCTCCTTTGATACCAAACCATATCCTTGCATAACTGTTTGCATACAGATGTCTTAAAAGATCAATTATCACCATTGCTGCTGGTCTTATTCCTCTCGTGTGCTGGGCCATAATAAAAATGGGTGTGGTCATGACGAGCTCAGCACTAGCTAGAAGTATACGACCCACCACCTTGACTAATGAGTCAAGTAGGGAGATCGGCCTGTAGTGCGATGGACAGTTTTGGTCGCCTTTTTTTTAAATATAGGCTCAATTTGAGATTCTGCCAAAGTCAAAGGCAACCCCGTACACTGACAAACTATGAAGACATGGGTAAGGAAGGGACCCCAGAGATCAATGTTTGCCTTAAATAAGTCAATTGGAACGCCATCTGGCCCAGGAGCTTTGTTTCCCTTACTTCAACAACTAGCAAGGGAAGCTTCTTCCAGAGTAAAGTTGAAGGCGGACGAATCAGGTACAGGAGCAAGCATCTGCAGGGCAACCTCGGGACTTAAAGCTGGATGGTGAATTGCACTATTTGCGGTAGACAAATAGAGAGCAGAAAAATGTGTTGCCCAATCTTCTTGAGTCACTGCTGAAGGAACCAAATTTTAAAAGGCCGGACTATACTTACCAATAGCCCATAGATATATATAAATCATCAAGGAATAATAAGGCAGTCGGCAATGGAGAAGGTCGAATCGTTTATTGAATCAAATGCAAGCCCTGACAGGGGAGCCTCGGTCTACACGACCCATGGAGGTGTGCAGAGTAGACTGACTAAATACAAGTGATACAAGCATATATACGTTTTCACACATTCAGGTTAACACCCTACAAGGAAGAACACAAGTTGTCAGTTGACCCATATAAGGCATCACTAATTGTTGGTAGCCAAGCTAAAGCTATTCCGGGGTAGGTCAGCGAGGCGCCCTGTCGTCTATCTAAGACCCGGGGAGTACAGAAAAGGGCCCTGCTAGATTGTGCGCATCCCACAAGAAGGCAGGTGTAACCTTGGGTTTTCCCTGAGCTACACACAGAAGATCAGAGATGCAGACTGCGCAATTTAGCCTGGTTTCGTATCCTGAGCTAAACCATGTGACTTCTGGGAAACAATACATGAACAAGAGAAAATGAAACACAGTGGCCCCGACTATACCAATAGGTCTAAACGGACCTTTATAAACCTATCATTAAGCTAACATACATTGTTTATTTCTATGCGGTTATTCATGCGTATATGCGGTTATATGGTACATAGTGGGCCAATCATGATTACATATAATTTTGTATCTCAACAGACGGCCCTTTTGGCCTACTATGGCCAATATAACGACTCTACTCTACTCTACAAACGCCCCTTCATCGATCTGCATAAGGTCTGTTACTTCTTTTTGAATCATTTGTTTTTCCACCTTTTCTTGTCGAGAAAGGGTCAGAACAGACGTCATTTTAGTGGCACAAAAGGTACAGCATGCCGGGCCACAGTGAAGGCATAGGCAGCAGGTGAAAATTATTCCAAATACTCCTGCCAAGACCATGAATATCTTCCAGCCCCATGTAGCTAAGAGGCCCCAGAACCACCCACTGAGGGACCAAGTACCGTTCTCTTCATGTAACTCGCTAGCTAGTCGATGTAATTTTTTAATAGCGAGATGTATGGTAGGGGCCGAAGCAGGTATGAAAACGCAGCAAGAGCTGCCGATCACGCGACAAGCTCCGCCCCTATCTGCAAGGATGACATCTAACGCCATCTGCTTTTGAAGAGAAACGAGCCTCGTAGCCTGAAGCTCTACAGTGAGAGTAGTTAAGATTTCAGTCGTTGTTTGGCCACATTGTCCACAATTCTAGACAAGCGCCTTATATTCCGACTGTTAAAAATCGGACCCCAGAATGGAACCAGGCCCTTAGAAATGTCTTCAAACTGTTGTAGCAAGGTATCTGTCTGATCAGTACTATCATCCTCGTGGGAGCCAAGTATAGGCATTTTCCCCACAGACAAAATATACATTAGGGGGAGTGATCATCAGGGGAGTACTGTTGGTCTGCAATGTATAAGTATAATTACAGGTACTACTCCCTACCTTAATGTGACCTCGCCCCCTAATACAAAACAAAGAAGTGGAAATTATGATGGGGATTGGGAGGACTCTGTCATTGGTAACATTGCGTTCTTTAAAATAAATACAAAGTGGAATTAAAAAGTTCAAAGTCCTGCATCTCTTCTTGTAACCAGGTATCATTTTTGGAGTCAGTATATACATTCATGCGGGTATTTGGATCTAAAGATCCCTGTCCTTCATCTCCTTCAGCGTCAAATCCTTGGTGTCTCTCTATATATTTTAAAATGGCGTCATAATCTCTTTCAGAATATATTTTGGGATTTACAACATAGTGGGAGTACATCAAAGATAACAGTTGCCACCTTGCTTCGCAACTGGCTAAATACGATAAAGGGAGAGAGATGAATAACTCATGTTGATGCATAATTGACAGCAACATGCCACAAACCCAGCAGTTCGTTTTGTTTGTGGTACTGTGGGTCTGGTGTAACATCTCGATAAAAACATTCTTCGAATACGTCTCCCTATGCCTAGCCTTATGCGGGGTCAGAGAATAAAAAAGGTGCTCCTCTGGAGTAGGAGTAGTTTTCAACAATTTCTGCACTGGATGTTGAAACTCTAAGTATACAAACACACACATCATTATTACAGTAATGAGGGCAATTAAAGCAACGAATGCCACCTTCACTCTGATGGGCCATCCGGAAAACAATTGCATATCATGAACAAAGCGCCGAGGGGCAAGTGGTCGTTCATCCTCCATCATAAATCGATCAAAGGGAAACATACTCTCTAAAAGTCCAAATCTATCTCGGTCCCTTGCTAAAAGTCCAAATCTAATCTTTGTATCCACAAAGCACGCCAACCACCAGAGGGTTTCTTCTTCCCCACCAGGGGATCTTCTCCCTGTGTCCGTTTTAGAGCCTCACAGGCAGGCCCTTATCTCTCATCCAAGGAAAAAGCAAACTTTCAGATTCCAAAGGTACGATCGCGGCCCTTAACTCAGTCTTTCTTTCTGAACAGAGCCTATCACACAATGTTCCAAGATCTCTGCGAGTTCAGTCCAGTGTCTCGCTCAGCACCCCAATCACTTTACTCGACGTTTTTTATCACAAAGTCTTGATCTAATTTCTTCCATGAGAGAGTGGGGTGCCGCGCTGTTTTCGGGGCCGCAGATCGTATCGACAACGACCAGGTTGCTCCTGCTCAGAAAACAATTCAGTGGCATGGGTAACAGACTCGGTCACCTCTCGTGCTGCCTCGGGACTGGCAGGTGCTTCTAATTGAGCTATTGCACCTTCCCCTTCAGGCAACACTGCACTCGATTGCCCTCTTTCTCGAGCACCCGAAAAGGGCAAAAAACTCCAAATCAGTTCTCCTTCCTGACTCGGCACTCCGTCTTTGTTCTGCCGGTCAGAGGGCAGGGGCAGCGGGACGCGCTTGACATGGCTCGCGTGGATCCAGTGTTTGGGGCCGTGCACCTTCACCGCCGTCCTCGTCACCAATAGAATTTGATAGGGTTCAGACCACCTGGGCTCCAAAATCGATGTTCGTTGATAGTTCTTCACCAGTATCCACTGGCTAGGCTCCAATCGATGTCCAGGACCCTCCGGTAGTGGCTGCAATGTGTCCGACACCTGTTGATGAATAGAACACAGATCTTTAGTCAAAGCATAAAGGTAATCTGTCATCAATGGATAATCAATATCTCTAAAAGATCTGGGTCTAGGGACTCCCCACACATTTGCAGGATGGCCAAATATGACTTCATACGGGGACAGGCCAGTCCTAGAATGAGGAGTCGTTCTAAGGGATAGCAAACCTATTGGGAGGGCATCGGGCCACTTTAATCTAGTGTCTGCACGAATTTTGGCCATTTTAAGCTTCAGTATGCCATTATATTTTTCGACCAATCCTGCGGATTGTGGATGTCTAGCGGCATGGAATTTTTGTCTAATTTTTAGTCCATCACAAACACTTTGTACAAGTGTGGCATTGAAATGGGGGCCGTTGTCCGACCAGATAATTTGGGGCAAACAAAATCTAGGGAAAAACTCTTTGATCAGAACTTTGGCAGTGGTAATTGCAGTAGCATCTTTGGTGGGGTAGGCCTCAACCCATTTACTGAAAGCAAACACCACCACCAATACATACTTCAAATTATTTACATGTTCAATTTGTATGAAATCTATCTGTAGGAGTTCAAAGGGTAAGGATGGCGGGGCAAAATTGCCACTCAAAGCAGATTCTCTACCCCAGGGTTGTGTCGTAAACACACCGGACAATATTTAACAATGTGGGCTGCTATTTTGGAAATGTTGGAGTTATTCCATAGCCGATCTAATACTGTGCTAATTCCTTTAGCACTGATATGAGCCGGTCCATGCGCCATGGTAACTACTGCATATACCAGTGCATTGTGGAGCAACCATCGCTGCTTCTCAGATCGGTCTATCCAGCACCCATTCTCATCTAATTTCCCAATCTCCTGTTCCCACTTCTGTATTTCTTCAGCAGTTGCTTCTTTCTGTAATTGTTTTACAGTTTCAAGGGTATTGTCAAAAAGAGATGTTTCGGTAGGCCATCGGGCAGATGTACTAGAGAACATGGGACTTCCTTTAGCCTGAGCCGCCTCTTTTGCTACTGAATCGGCAAAGGCATTTCCCTTTCCAATAAAATCTACAACCTTCTTATGTGCACTGCATTTAATAATGGCTAACTTCTTTGGCAAGGTTAGGGCAAGTAACAATCGATCAATCAAGGGACCATGCTGAATTTTCTGGCCATGAGTAGTAAAGAAACCCCGCTCCCTCCACAGCCTCTCAAAACTATTGGCAACGCCGAAGGCGTACTGGCTGTCTGTAAAAATATTTACCCTTAGACCTTCACTCATTTCACAGGCTCTTAATAAGGCTATTAGTTCAGCTGCTTGGGCTGAATGGTGTGAAATCCTTGCGGTTTCCACTACAGTCTTCAAAGTGGTAATGGCATATGCAGCTGTTGCAGTGCCATCTGGTAACTTAAAGCAAGAGCCATCCACATATAATTCCCCGTCTGGTTCAAGTAAAGGGGTGTCAATTAAATCCACACGTCCTTTTGTTTCCTCTTCTGTTCTAAACACACAATCATGGGCATCAACTCTTTCATCTTTCTCAGGGAGAGGCAATACCGTGGCAGGATTCAAAGTAGTGCATCTCTTAATCGTAATGTGAGGGGCAAACAATGTCAATTCATAACCTGTCAATCTAGCACTCGTGAGATGTTGCGTTTTAGTCTTACTCAGAAGGATATCCACAGCATGCGGTACCATGACTGTGAGATCAGTGTTAAGGACTATCCCTTCTGACTGTCGGATGGGCAGTGCTACTGCAGCAGTGGCCCTCAGACAGCTTGGAAGGGCACGTGCAACAATATCCAAAACCGAAGAGAAAAATGCACAAGGTCTCTGTTTCCCACCAAAAGTCTGTGTTAATACTGACAATGAACAACCGTCTACCTCATGCACATAAAGTGAAAAAGGTTTCCGGTAATCTGGAGTTCCCAACACAGGTGCTGAACAAAGAGCAGACTTTAAAGATTCAAAGGCTTCTTGACATTCATCCGTCCAGGGTAGGGGTTCATGCACATCTTTGGTGGTCAATTGCAAGAAGGGTTTAGAGAGAAGTGAATAGTTAGGAATCCACTGGCGACAGTAAGAGGTTATGCCAAGAAAAGCACGAACATCACGTTGTGTACGAGGGACAGACATGTTAGTTATTACAGATATTCGCTCTGGAGTCAATCGTCTCCCCGCTTTCGACAGAAAATGGCCTAAGTAGGTCACTTCCTGTCGACAATATTGAAATTTAGAAAGTGACACTTTATTTCCTTTCCAAATGGTGTAACAATTTCACAGTAGCCTCCTTGCATCCCTCTTTAGTATCAGAGGCCACTAGTATATCATCTACATACTGGATAATAGAATTTCCGGCTGGCAGAATTAATTTATCAAGGACTGTTTTTAATGCCTGGCTATAAATACTAGGACTTTCAGTATAGCCTTGAGGAGCGTGTGTAAATCTGAAACTTCGGCCAGCCAATGAGAATCCGAAGATATGCCTGCTATCTGGATGAATCGGGATGCTAAAGAAGGCATTCTTCAGATCTATTACCGAAAAATATTGAGCTGTGGGAGATATCATAGTTAAAATAGCAGTTATATCAGGTACCACTGGATACTGCGGAACCACAATTTTATTAACCGCTCGAAGGTCAATCACAAAACGATATGTATTCTTATAATCTGGAGCACCAACAACTGGTGTTTTCTTCAAAATCGGTAAAATCGGACTATTACAAGTATTTGCTGCTGTTTCTTCCATTACCCCCTTCTCAATAAGGTCGCGAATAATATTTAACATAGCCCGTTCACCTTCAGGTGAAATTTTATACTGTGGAATGCGAGGCAGCTGCTCATTAGGTTTCAGGGTAATGGACACGGGGTCTATTTTTAACAGACCAACATCAGTGTCTCTCGTTGCCCAAAAAGTCTGAGGAATTGTAGAAGATTCCGGGGGAAGATGCTCATTTTTCGCAAAATATTGACCGTTCTGCAAAGAAGGTTTCTGCATTGTCAAGTATACACCATCCGGTGAACAGTAAATCCGAGCATGTAATTTTTTTAAAGATATCTAAACCCAAAAGGTTCTCACCACAATTAGATGTCAACAAAAAAGGGGACTGTATAGAAATAGGACCTATAGTAAAAGGCAAAGGTTTGGAAATGGGGCTTACCACAGGTATTCCGGAGAATCCTACTGATACATTATTTTGGCCAGACAAAGCAGCCCCTGGGAAAATCTTATGAGCAACTGAACTATTCATTGCTCCAGTATCCACTAGGAATTTTCCTGATGCACCCAACAGTTCCCCTTATACATAAGGTCCCTCTTGGTCAATTGGTACTGTAATGTGGCCCCCTCTCTGTCCTTGGCTGTCTCATGCATAATCTTGTCCATCATACCCATCGTCCCTGTAGTCCTCATTATAGTACTGCCTATTCTGCGGACTATCAAAATACTTCTTCCAGGAATCCTCGTCTTCCCTCCGCATGCTATTTCAATCAATATTTCCCCGGTCTCATCTCATACTGGGGCCATTTCTCGCCATCAACAGAGGACAGTCCGCTCTCCAATGTCCCTCTTGTTTACAATATGAGCATTGATTCAGACCAACATTCGGGGGACCTCCTCTTCCTCTGCCTGCCCTTCTTTGAAAGGAACCACGCCCACCTCGTCCTGTATTTTGTCCTCTACTAACCTGCTGCAACAAGACTCTAGTCTTTAAGTCTTTCATTTTCTTTTCAGTCCTTTCCTTGTTTTCATTCTCTCTATGCTCCTAATACTGAGCCATACTGAGGATCACGGACGGGGTGGCCGTAGTCCACGTACTCTCGGCTGCCTGGAGGCGTGACATAATCTCCGGTAGCAGATTCGTCACAAATCTATTTACAAACAATCGTATTCCCCCATCTGTGGATAAATCCTGCCCACTAAAATCTATTAATGTTTTCTCAAACTTGGTGAAGAAATCCGAGACACTCTCATCCTTCTTCTGTTTACAGGCAGCTAACTTATCCCAATCTATTTTCTTAGGAAGCAGGAGGGTTTGCATGTATGTAATTATTTTATCAGGTACTGCTAAAATGTAATCTTGTGGTTTTTCTCCAGGCTTTCGTTCCTTATCCCAATTTTTCAATTGATCCCACGTTCCCCCTAACTCGGGAACATGATCCGTATCATGTATCTGTCTCCAAATATCGACCGGGATCAAAAGACCAAAAATAACTCAATATTGGGTATGGTCATGATCGCGGAATTGGCAGCTTCGCCCAATTCTTTATAATAAGCAGTGGGATTCTTACGGGGGTCAGGGAGCTGGGCTTTCAATGTAAGGACCTCGCTTCGTTTTCAAGGGGTATATACCCATTGTTCCTGAAGCCTTGCGTCCTCGCTTGCTCTAATTACATTGCCCCCGTTATCCTTAAGTTCAGGTAATTCTGGAAAGAAAAGAGGATGTACCTCTCTCATAGGATTCTGTGTTCCCCAATCGGCACATTTCCGATGCATTCGTTCTCGATACTGCAAGAGAGTTGCTACATTCTGATATACTTCATCGGCCTGCAGTTGGAATTTGTGGGCTCGTTCCCTTATATCTCTCAATATTTGGGGGGCGAATCCCTCCTCAAAACACTGTTCCCATAGTGAAATCAAACGGATCGCCATATTTTCTAAAGCTAGTTGTTGCGCAACAGGTTCGTAATCTTTCATAGTACTCCAAATATCTTCCATTGTATAAATGGCATTTCGCATCCATTGGGATGCCTAATTCACTATAGTTTTCCGTTCTTCCATACCTAACGAGGATCTGGTATAAATCCGTGGGTCATTCAAATCAGGCCCCAAACGTTTAGGTGTTGTGTCTAGGGTAGCCAAAGCTCGAGGATCTATAGTGCTTCGAGCCAGAGGGGAGAGAAATATTGGGCTTAACATAGAAGGGACAACTGAATCTGGTTGTAACGAAACCAAGGGTGAGGTAGATGGTCGGAGCAAGGGAGGGGGAAGCAGCGCACTCCGTACAGACCCGTCCAGCAGGGCTGTAGCCGTTGCTCCCGTAAGATCCTGAATGGCCGACGCAGTCCCTGGGCGATCTATTCGGGCCAAGGGCACCGCTGGGTATAGACCCTGTGGAGCATAAGGAGGAGGTGGACGAGTTTCTAACAAATCTTCTATCTCATCTCCAGTATCGGGTCGAGCGACATAACTTTTGTCTGTCTCTAAACTGAACTGTCTGTCCATTTGGGCAATATTTTCCTCTACTTTTCCTTTATCATAAGGTATAGCCTTTTGGGTTATAGTCTGCCCAGATTTAATCTTTCCCAGTTTCTCTTCCCTTATTCGCCGTCTCTTGGCCTCCTTTAACCATAGGTTCAAGGAGTCAATCATTGACTGGCGACTTTTCTTCATAAACTTTTTATTCTGTAAGTACATAATCTTTTTTTCATCAAACGACCCTGTTAAAGGCCGTTGCAATTCAGTATTGTCTTTTGTATATTTGTGCCATAATATATTAAAAAAAATTGGTGTGAGACCATGTTTAACATGCATATCAAAACTGGGGCTTCCCTCGGGAGGGGCGGGCTATCTTTCTTCCAGCCAAGCACCTCTACAACAGCAGCACCCAAAACATATTTTGCTGAAACAAGGCATGATAACATCGATATCACCATTTTTAAAAAAAATTTCAATCACTCCTTTCATACGGGCGCACCCTATTCACCATTCACTCTCTCATTGTCTTCCTATTTTTCACCCATACACAGTGCCGCAAAATGCGTCAGGGTTTCAAATGAGCTCTATACAGATTCAAATGCAAATGACATGTCTTTTAATATGAACCGAGCCCGTCGACTCCCGTTCGGGGGAATCAAATTCAAAAGAATTCCAGACCAATCCGAAATTCAACCATAAATAAACCACTCGGTAGGAAAACCACAAACCCACTTCCTAGGTATCCCCTGGTCGCATTCTGGTTGGGCCGGTGTTTTGGGGCACGAAGCTCCAGAACCCTAGCTTACCCAGCTGCTCCCAGGGCTTCCCCAGAGTGAGTTTGGCCGAGCAAGCACCCCGTGCTCCGCAAGGCACCAAGTATGATTGGCAAAATCAAATAAATCCAAAAGGTGTCTGCCCGTGCAGCCCCTGCACCGCAACGCCAGACCCATCTTCTGATTCCCTCGTGGACCAGCTTCCCTGACCACCGACAAAAAGCAGACTGCTATTTCCAAGTGGACACTTCCTCCAAGCGTCCGCTTTCAAATCTTAATCAAAAGGTTCACTCACCTGGTGCACTCAGGCCGATCCCGACTTCTCCACTGCCGATTTCTAAACAGACCGACACAGTCTGTGTTTCTCTCGGGTTAAGCCCGTAGGACTCCAGCGTAGGGTCTTCAGCAGCTGGGAGGGACACTGGGCTCGGGGGCGGACTCTCCAATTGTCTAACCACTAACGGGTGTTTCGGATCAAAAAATACTTCTTGTCCACCCACTCAGCAAGAACTCCTCCCTGTCCCTTCTGCTCCTGTTTACAGGAGGGGACGACCCTAACGCGGAGTCCCGGCGGAGTCGCCAACTGAAGGAACCAAATTTTACAAGGCCGGACTATACTTACCAATAGCCCACAGATATATATAAATCATCAAGGAATAATAAGGCAGTTGGCAATGGAGAAGGTTGAATCTTTTATTGAATCAAATGCAAGCTCTGACAGGGGAGCCTCGGTCTACACGACCCATGGAGGTGCGCAGAGGAGACTGACTAAATACAAGTGATACAAGCATATATACGTTTTCACACATTCAGGTTAACACCCTACAAGGAAGAACACAAGTTGTCAGCAAGCCAGCAGGAAACCCCATATAAGGCACCACTAATTGTTGGTAGCCAAGCTAAAGCTATTCCGGGGGTAGGTCAGCGAGGCGCCCTGTCGTCTATCTAAGACCCGGGGAGTACAGGAATGGGCCCTGCTAGAATGTGCGCATCCCACAAGAAGACAGGTGTGACCTTGGGTTTTCCCTGAGCTACACACAGAAGATCAGAGATGCAGACTGTGCAATTTAGCCTGGTTTCGTATCCTGAGCTAAACCATGTGACTTCTGGGAAACAGTACATGAACAAGAGAAAACGAAACACAGTGGCCCCGACTATACCAATAGGTCTAACCGGACCTTTATAAACCTATCATTAAGCTAACATACATTGTTTATGTCTATGCGGTTATTCATGCGTATATGCGGTTATATGGTACATAGTGGGCCAATCATGATTACATATAATTTTATATCTCAACACTGCAACCTCAATTTTAGGTATATCAGTATTACTGGGGAATGGGGAGTTAATCACATGCCAAACTGCAGTGGTATCATTACTTCGACTAGCCTCATGGACTTTCTCCTGGGTCTCCTCTTTTAGTGTTCTCTTAACACTTTTTAAGGTAAGCCTTTATTCCTGCTTTGAATGCTGAATCTCCTCAAGCTTTCTCTGTGTTTTTTTCAATGCTCCTATACGTTTTTTATGAGTCTCGCTACATGCATGGTCAAATCATCCCTTCCTCTTTTCTGCTCCTGCCTTCTGCCTGGTTAATAGTCCCACTTTAATGGTGCTGGCTATTTGTCTGAAGGATTCGGCAGTAGCAGGAAAGCCTCCTTTGAAGTATCCAGACAGAAATTTAAGGCCCTTTTATGCTTTTGAATTAATTTATCTAAAAAAACAGTTGGGTTGACCATCGACCAATGTAATGTAAATCCATTAATTCGGTGTGCTCTAAGTACTCCACCGCAAAGGTATGGGAGGGGCACCACTGGTCTTTTACTGACCCAAAATTTAACATTAGACTCTGGGGGTAATGATCACTTAGGACGCAGTCATGTAGGGGAAAATTGCTAATATAAGTTGAATAATAAATTGAAAAAAGTAGAAAGTCTATAACACTTTTACCAATGGTGCTGTCAAAAGTACTGGGTACCTGAATTGGGATGTAACCAAACTCATTGCAGAAGCCTAGATCATATTTAGAAATAAGCTCATTGATGTTCCTGCCATACTCTGAATGTAAAAAGTGGGTGGAGTCCTCATTTGTTGGTGAAATCATACCACAAATAGATTTTGAGGGCAATTTACATATTTGGATGTTGAAATCCTCCACCCATAGTATAGTTTTCTTCCCAAATTCCTTTGCAAGAGAATGGTGTCCCGGTCATTTTCAAGAGAGGACAATATGGCCAATAAATCAGAACCACAAGCATTATTATAAAAGTTAACTAAAAACACCATATGCGGTCCTGAAAGATCAATGCTGATAATTTATTTAAAAGAACTAGTGATCCTAAGTCTTACAGAAGAGGATGGTTGTTTATTCGATACATAGGTAAAACTATCATTCCTATTTCTACTGTGGCTATATCGAATAGCCGGCAAGTTATTCGTTTTGAAGCCATTGAGATGACAGGGATCGGCAACCCAGGTTTCTTGTAAACAGACAATGGTAAAATTAGAAACTTTAGCCACTGTGGGAGATTGAGCTTGCTGTGCAACCCTGCTACATTCCAGGAAATTACTGTGATACCAGTAGAGTCTGGAGGCATAGAGTCAATCGGTAGCTCTTTGTCTTGCACAGATGGGGCCAGGGTCATTAGATCATCAGAACTCGGATCTAACTGCGAGTTCTTATCAGAGGTCGAGTGATAGGTCTTAAATTTTGCAATGAGGTGACCGTCAGTGAATTATCCTTTAGTCAGTCTACCCCAGCAATGTTTGAAAGAGTGTCAAATCTATTAGAGGTAGTAATAGAAAATAAAGGGGTATTTGCATAGTTTGCTCAAGTAATTTGGGGTGAATGTTGCAGTGTGCCCTGTATTGGGGGCAGAGTGGAGTCAGTACATTCGGCTGACTAAAACATTGTATATGGGGTTTGTAGAAGAAACCAAGCAGGAGAACCCTTCCAGTACGAAATACTATGCTTAGACTCATTTTAAACAGTTTCATCATTTGTATGTGTGCTGCACAGTACTGCACACATGCAAAGTTTGGAAAATAAGGAGAAAAATGTGTTTTTCCTTCATAGCGCCTGGTTGAAGGGTGCACTATTTTCTTATGCTAAACCCTGTCCTCTTTATTTAGTAAATTGGGTTTAGTGTTACAAACTTTGGGTGGTTGCATAGGAACGCTCATGCACCACCCATGGTACTCCCCTTTGGCACTAAGCAATGCAAAGCGATACCAAAGGGGACAATGGACGGAGCATTTGAGCAAATCAAACACTCACCCCCAGTCAACTGATGTGGGTTTAATACATCATCATTCTTTAGCTTACTCCACCACCCCAGTTCAGACATGGTCATATGCAAATCAGTCTGACCCTGTGCCTCATGGGAACAGTCCAGCCCAAACTGCCAAGCCATGTCTTCCCTGGACAGTAAACAAGCATCCTGGGACCGGTTTCGGGTTCATAACCCTCATCAGCCAGGCAATCTCGACTCCAGTGGCAAAGTGGGTGGAGTGAGGGATCTGGTGGTAGTCCCTTATGAAAGGCATATATGGGCCTTTCTAAAGGTTGTTGGTTGGCATGTGCAATTTGTATTTCTTTGTTGAAGGTTTGCATGAAACACTCAGCCTTGCCACTGACTTGGGGCCAGCAGGGTATTACTTCCCTGTGCCTGATATTCTATGCTTACAGGTAAGCCACATACTCTTGGCTGTGAAATGGTGGGCCATTGTCAGTAAAAAGTTCATATAGCAACTCATGGGCTACCATACTTTTTTCAAGTGTTGGTAAAGTCACATTACCACCCTGCGAAGATACAATTTCCACCTTGGGGTATTTGGTATAATTGTCTATCAAGCCCATCAGGTACTTGCCATTCGGAAGGTTTAAAAAATCCAGATTCACCCAGGTCCATGTCTCCTGTGGGTTGGTGTGCAGTAATTTCAGGAGCTGGTGGATCCGGTGGGCGTACTCCTTGGCACCATTGCCATGAGCCGACTATGGCCTCTACCTTTTCGCCCATTAACAGAAACCAAGATTTTCTTCTCAGGTGATTTTTTTGTCTTGACCATGCCCAGCATGGGCCACCTGACCCATTCGCTCAGTGAGGCTGCTAGGAATAACAAGGCACAGGTCTCTGAGTAGGCATTCTTCAGCATCAGTTGCCAATTGCTGGTGCACTTGGTATAGTGAGGTTAACACCCTCTGGGTGCCTAAAGTCCAGAGAGCCAAGTGCTCCTTGAGAGGCTCCCATTTTCCAGTGAGTGGGGAAGGCTGAATGGGGCTAAATGTAGGCACTCATCACCATCTGTCTCTATGAGTGACAGAAGTAAGGATTGGGAGCTCTCCACCACATAACTAGCATACTCTACAGTGTCCTGGGCTTCCATGACTTCCTCACATGTCACCGAGTTTGGTTGCCTGGAGAGGCAATCTGCCGATTTGTTTGCTCCAGGTCTGTACTCCTCTCGACAGTCATAGTCTTGGATCTGGAGAATCCATTTTTCTATGTGGGGTGGGGGCTTAGAGGAGGTACCCTTGAACAGGGGTATTATAGGTTTGTGTTTACAAAAAAGGGGTGTCCTTACACATAAAGGTGGAAGTAGCGACATTCCCAAAGGATGATGGCCCCTCCTTTTTCAATTTCAAAGTACCTTTGCTCTGTCGCAGTCAGCTGGCATACGCCACAGGGGCCCAGTATCCGCAGGATTGCTGTTGCGATAGAACAGCCCCTAGTCCAGTCGGGCTGGCATCGACTGTCAGGGTTTGTGGTTCTTGATGGGTTTAAATAGACTAGCATGGCGTCTTTAGTTGCTTGAAAAATCCCTTGACTTGGGCTCACCCAACTCGTCAATTACACCACGTACACTGCAGGCCACATTCTAGACCATATATTATCTACAAGTGACCACATCAGGTACAGGCACACCACTGAACTCACCTGTACCAACCACTACATTGTCCACTTCAACATCAGCAGCTCACAGAGCACCGCCCCCAGTCTGCCCAACGTCCCCAAATGCAGCTGGAGCAAAGTCTCTGAATAAACAATCCTTAACACCACCCACTCCATCTCTTCCAACAGCCTAGACCAAATCATCAGAAACTTCAACAATTGGATCACTAACTGAGCCGACAGCATCGCTCTCATAAGCAACAACAACCACAGAAAGTCCAACAAGCAAGCTAGCTGGTACACTGAAGACCGCAGAACCGCTAAACGACACTATAAACAACTGAAAAGGAGATGGCACTCCAGCAAGGACAAGACCACCAAGACCACCTTAAAGACAGCCTTCAGCCTCTACCATGGATAGTTGAGAGAATAAAGAAAAAGGCCTTTGCTTCACACATCAATCAAGCTCCAATAACAGCAGACAATGTTTCAACATCGTCAAAGAATTGTCTAACACCTCAACAGCAATAAACAACATTACCCTCTCACAGGAACTCCGCAACAACCATGAAAACTTCTTCCACAACAAGATCGCCAACATCTACAGTAACTTCAAGGCCAAGGCCACCGACTTTTTCAAGCAACACAAAGATCCAGCTACCACCAAAGACAGCCAACTAACTGAATGAAGCCAGCTTGCCCCTAAGAACACCGCCTCCATCATGAAGTCAGTCTGCTCAGGGGCCCCAACTGACCTATGCCCTCACGGCATCTTCAACCTAGGTGAAGCCAAAATCAGCCATGTACTCACCACCTTGTTCAAAACCTCAATTGCCACTGCCACCTTCCCTGAGGACTGGAAACACTCAGGAGTCAACACTCTACTAAAGAAACCATTGGCAGACCCCAGCAAACCCCAAAACTGATCACTGATTCCCCTGCTCCCATTCCCAGACAAAGCATAGGAAAAAGCCAAAAGCCAACAACTCTTCTCACATCTAGAATGGAACCACCAACTCAACTTCTCCCACCCCAGATTCCACAGCAACCACAGCAACAAGACAGCCCTCATCTCGGCTACCAATGACATCTAAGCCCTACTCGACCGAGGAGAGACTGCGGCTCTGATCCTCCTAGACCTCTCGGCAGTCTTCAATAAGGTCTCGCACAACACACTTATTGCAAGGCTGAGCAACATAGACATCCAAGGAGCCGCTCACAGATGGATTGCCTCCTTCATCGGAAGATCAAAAAATACCTGCCTTCCCTACTTCACCTCTAAACCCAAGGAAATCATCTGTGAAGTACCCAAGTATCCTCTCTCAACCCCATCCACTTCAATGCTTATATGACACCTCTGGCCAGCATCGCCTAAACCCACAGACTCAACCTCATATCCTTCATCGAAGACACACAATTTATCCTCTCCGAAGACACCTCTAACACCAAGACCAACTTCCACAACAGCATGACAGACATTGCCAACTGGATAAAGACAACTGCATAAAGGTCATCACAGACAAGATAGAGGTACTGATTTCCAGGGGAAAAAACTCCCCATGGGTCGTATACGTATCCTGGGTTCCTAGCGTGGTCACACTGACCACGTTGGGAACCTATGCATCATTCTGGACTACCAATCAATGAATCAATCTGGGTTTGTATAGTTTGGTTACTTACCCATGAGGGTCTAAAGGCGCTGAGCAGGGGAAGGGGGGCTTCTAATTCCTCTGGGTGCTGGGGTTCAGTCGAAGAGCCAGGTCTTTAGATCCTTTCTGAACTCGGTCAGCAACATGGATTGCCTAAGGTGGAGAGCCTGTGTGTTTAGGTACTGCAGGCGAAGTTGGAGAATGATCTTCCTACCATCCTAGTCTTGCAGATCTGTGGAACGGCGGGCATGGCCAGTTGGGCGGAGCAGAGGTTCCTGGTGGGTACATGGAATGTGAGGCAGTGGTTCAGATATGCTGCCCCTGTGTCATGGAGGGCTTTGTAGGTGTGTGTGAGGAGCTTGAAAGTTATTATTTTGTTGACTGGGAGCCAGTGGAGTTCTCGCAGGTGTTCAGTGATGTGGCTGCTGCGGGGGATGTCGAGGGCCAGTCTGACTGCTGCCTTTTGAATGTTCTGTCGTTTCCTGAGGAGTTTCCGGGTGGCCCGGGCGTAGAGTGTGTTGCCGTAGTCAAGTCTGCTACTGATGAGTGTGTAAGTGACCGTCTTTCTGGATGTAGTGGGGATCCATCTGAGGGTCTTTTGAAGTTTGGAGAAGGCGAAACCTGTGGGGAAGCATTATGAGGAAACAACATTGATCTGGCGGTTCATTGGGAGCAAGGAGTCCAATATGATGCAGAGGTTTTGTGCGTGGTTCGTGAGTGTGGTGGGTGTTCCTTGTTTGATAGATCTCCAGGAGTCGCCCCAAGCTGAGGTGATGGGTCCCAGGATGAGGACTACGGTCTTGTCCTAGTTGAGTTAAGGCAACTGTCTCTCATCCAAGTGGCGACGGCCTTAGCCTGTTGTGGAAGTTGTTTCTGTTGGCTGTGGGTTTGTTGGTGAGGAAGAGGACCAGCAGGATGTCATCAGCATAGGAGACAATGTTGAGTCTGTGGTTCCTGATGATGGCTTCAAGTGGAGCCACGTAGATAGAATATATACAGTTGGGCTCAAAGTGGAGACCTATAGCACTCTGCAGCTGATCTCCTTGGTTTCTGAGAGAAAGGGTAGTAGCCTGACTCACTGTGTTCAACCAGTGAGGAAGGAGAACCAACAGAACATCGCAGCCAGACTTGTCCTGGGTCTCCCTGTGAGAAACCGGATCACCCCCTACCTCAGGGAGCTGCACTGGCTTCCTGTACAGACAGGATGTGTGTTCAAGCTCCTGGCCCATGCATACAAACTGCTATGCAACTGCAGACTCGCCTACTTGAGCCACTGCCTGAACTTCCAACAGTCCACTAGACACCTCTGCTCTACGGCCCTTTTTCTAACCTTCACGCCTGCATCTGGCATAGCAAATATGGAGGTTGCACCTTCTCCTGCCTAGCAGCGAAGACATGAAACAAGCTTCCCTTTTATCTATGGACCTCCCAATCTCTTACAGAGTTCCAAAAGTCCCTGAAGAACTGGCTATTCAGCTGCTCAACTAGACCCTTCCAGAGCTTAGATACCCCCACGGGCGACAAGTAGCGCTCTACAAATGTACCGATTGATTGATGGGTCATCAGCACATGTCCACAAGTTTGCAGACTTGGTGAGCTCACTTAGCATCAGTAGTTAACCATGCACAGGAAGCTTCTCACTTCTGAGACTTCGGACGGTGCTGGGGCTTCCTTAATATCTCTCACCTTTGTAGGGTCAGTGCCAACACCATGTGCTGAGATCCTTTATCTGAAGAAATTCACACTTGTGTCATTGCAGAGTAAACAGAGATTCTTGGTTCGTGTGCAGTGCCCCTTTAAGCAATTTTAGGAGCTCTAGGATTGGTGTAGCAAACAACAGGATGTCGTCACTCACACTCACGACTTCAGGCATGCATTCAAGCATTTCCCAGATGGTATTTTGGAAAACCTCTGCAGCCCCGGAGATACAGAAATTGAGGCATGCACTAGCATCAGAACCCCAAAAGGTTGTGATGTACCTCCACTCAGGGTGGAGGGTCAGTTTGTCATACCCTGACCAAAGGTCAACCTTGTAGAACCAGCTAGCGCCTCTCAGCTCCCCAATTAGATAATAGATGGTGGGGGTTAGATAGTGCTTGCGGAGAATTGCTACATTGGCCTACCTTGTGTGTACACTAATGTGGACTTCACCCTTCTGCTTAAGTTTATTCACCACAACAATTTGGGATACCCATGGGGTCTGCCCAGGGACCATTTTAAAGATCTCTGCTTTGTCCAGCTTGTCTAGCTCTGCCTTGACTGATGGCCTCAAGTGGAACACTATCCTGTGATGGCGTGTGGCTACCCAATGGATCAACTTGTCGATATGTAACTGTACTCTTTTGTCTTCATGTACCGATTCCTTTGAATGGAATCGATAACTCTGCAAGGAGGTTGGCTAACTCTTTAGTGGGTATTAAAATGCAAACGTAAGAAGTTCCAAGGACATGGCTGTGCTGCTGCTCAGAAGCATGTTTTGCCCCTGTTACGCAACATGCATGGTTGTGTCCAATCTTGCGTTGCTATGTGAAATCTGGGTTCTGAACCTTCCGAGCATAGGGAGGGGTTTGTCTTGGTGGAGAAGTGTGGCTCACTGGTTAGAGCGGCAGACCTTGATGCAGAGGTCTGGCCCGGGACCAGGGTTCAATTCCCGCCTCGTCGGGTCTTTGGCTCAATTTCCTCAGACCTGATCATTCTCGCCTTGGTGCCTATTCTAATCATGGGTCCCACTCTGCAACTCTGGGCAATAGCTTGCTTTATCTCCACAACGGCCCCAACAGCGCTGGGATGCCTGGCTTTGAGGTTCTTTGTTTTCTGATTTCGTCCCGTATCTAGCCGCCATTTTGTGGTTTCGCGCCATTTTGTGTTGCCCTCACTCTTGCAGCACGGCGAACGATATGTTTTTGCTTTTCCAGCTGCTACCTGTCCTTTCAGTTAAAAAGTAACTTCATTGCCCTTGTCTACGAAACCCGATGTCAGGGTCTGGCTGAGTTTGTTAATCCATGTCTGGCTCGATTGATCCCTGCCTCGGCCGATTATTTGCCTTCTCCTATTCTTTCCTTATACTATCTTATCCGACTGGCCTTCGCTATTCTCTCCTTGTATTCTCTTATTACACGACTATCCTTTGAGGCATACAAATACGTCCTGCAACCTGCAAGAAGGAATTGTGGACGCCATCACTGATTAATTTGTTGGGAGGGGTAGCACACGGGGTCTGAGAGAGGGGCGTATTTGAGACACCTGATAGCTTGTTTTTCAACTTTTCCTATTGGTTTGTTTTGTATGTGTAAGGAGTAAACTCTGTAAATGTGTTTCCTATAAAAGATTGTGCGCCACGGATTGAAGTGGCAGTCTCCGTAGAATCCACCTTGTGTTTAACTTCTGGGACAACTGTGCTTAGCTGCAGCTAATAAACCTGGCTTCCACGCTCAACGGAGTGTCTCGTGTCTCTGTTTTTTACAAAGCAGGTGAACTCGGGGATTAAGGCGTGCCCTGTGCCGCCCGGCCCATAAGGCCCGGTTCTCAAGCTTCAACTTCGGGGTGCCCAGGAGTGGACATTTCACTGGGGAAAGCCAGAAAGGGTTCCAAAGCGGTATGCGTTACAGCGCCAGGACACCCCAGTTGGAGTATTAGTGCGCTTTACAAGTACAAATTACATTACATTGGCCATATGCGAAGACTCGGATCTTGACCTGGGTCAGTGGGTGCTGATTTGGTAAGTCCTTGTACATGTCCATCAACATGATGTTTATGGAAGTGCCTGTGTCAATCGTTGTTGTGGCAGGGTTGTCCCCTTCATGTACACAGCATTATGGCAGTAATCGATGGGTGTCTGTGACTTTACCAACTGTGAATACAGAGTATAGTACGTTCTCAGTGGAATCGCCATCCATGTCATCCTGTTTTTCCCCTTCTTCCATGATGGTGTGAATGGACTCGTTGGGTTTTTCCCAGTGTGTGATCAGAACACCTTTGCAAAATGGTTATACTTTTCATATTCAGGCCACTTCTTTCCTCCAATGGGAGAGTCTGTCGGACTGTGAGTGCACCCTCTGTAGTATCCACTTTCTCGGGCTTCCTCTGGTGTCCTCTTTGGTTTCTCCAGGAACTTTTTTGTTTTAACCACATTCGCAGGCATTCTTTTAACTGTTTGGGGTAATGTGACCTTCATGTGCGAGGCTCTCATTTTCGATAGCTTTTTTAAGCTTCCCATTGAGAGAATGTCCTGTAGGGACTTGCCAGACTCTTGGAGAATGTTTTCCCTTAATTTCATCAAGTACACACTTGGATAATCTGTCTGCGCAGTTCCTCTTGCTCCTCTATGAACCAACACATACTGGCCAGCTCACAAAGCCTGCTGTAGAAACTGTTGTGGGACTAGTCATTCTCCAGTTGATCCTGCTGGATAATGAACCAATCTTAGTCCTGGTTAGCCATGGCTTGAAGTGAGAGTTAAGGACTGTGGCTAAGGTGTTATACATACTGGGTGTCGCCTCAGTACGTATTTTGAAGATCTTGTGGATTCCTCTCCGTCCCAAAGGAAGTAAGACTGCTCTCTTTCTCTCTCCCAGTACAGTGGTAGCCTCAAAGTACAGTTCCAGGAGCTCCACCCAGTCTCTCCACTTGGGCACCTATGTGGATGGGGCCCCTTTGATAATGAATGGCTTAATTGTCTGGACACCTGTCCTGGTGACGTGAGCAGCCGCGGTCGGTAGTGGGAGTTCCTGCCGGGCGGTGACGTGGGGAGGGGTAGGGTGGGGCGTAGTAATCTATGGATTACGGAGCTTTACAGATAAGTAAACATATAAATAAATAAAACGAATTCCGTTGCGTACACTGCATCCGCAAATGTGATGCAGTACGCACAACAAAATTCGTACACAAAATACTGACACAACAGGCACTTATGGACCTCCGTGGTCTCTGACGGTTGGAATCCCTTTAATTGCAGGAATCTTGCTCGCACGTGGAAACCGGCCACATCCTGGCCCGCCCAATCACACTGCATCACCAGTGATCTAATTCTGGTAAGGAGCTGCAGAAACTGAATTATCACAACAATTTATCATCCACTTATTCCTCCCACATCATCCTAAAACATTGCCTCTTTTCCCAGAGTTCGATATATTCATCCTGGCCTACTATTCTTTTGACTTTATCGTGATCGCTAGCTCACACTCTCATTAGGGGTAAGTGTTCATCTTGATAGCAATATGCACCCTCGCACATTTATTTCTCTACATTCCCACCACTCTGCAACTTGGCACTCACGTTCTCTTGTACTCCAACAGAACCCGGCTGGGTCTCCCTGTAAGTATCTTTCTTCATCCCACTTCATTCATGGTTGGCACCAATCACTTGAGATTAATGATTTGCAATTCAGGTAACCTTTTGACTTTGTCCAATATGATCCACACTGACTGGGCTGGTACCAGGTCTCATACTTACCTTACACCACTCTTTGCTCTTTTCTCAGATGTCCCTACTATCATAGGTGATGAGACCCCACATTCTAAGCGGGTCGAAATGCCGTTGACACTATTGATGAAAGTGAACCACCTACACAGCACTTATTATTACATATAGCTGCTGTACATTGTGCAAATATTGCAGATATGGTCACTTTTAATGAGACAAAAAACTGTGAAACCTTGTAAATACTGTCACATTATGTCACTCAACTGTTAGGTTCATATTTAACTTGGGACACCTTGCACAACTGAATTTTTCTGTACAAGTATTTTTGATATTTTGAGATTAATACAAACGATTGTGTTAAACAACCATTGGTGTTTCTGGTCCTCTCTCTCTGACATTAGTATAATCATAGCATCGCGATTGCGCTTCTTACAGAATGTTCTATACATAGAGTACTATTCCACAGGAACCACTGTTTTCATGTTATAGTTATTTACCCTGGTTCCGTTGTGAGTAGGGTTCCCTTGTGTTCCCCTTCTGATATTTTACTATGCCATATAAATCTGCCAAAAATGGAGTCTATATTTGGGAAAACTGTTGTAATATACAATCAAAGTGCCTTGAAAGGCACAGAAATATATGAGAGGATTGAAAAAATGTAGAAATTCAGCATTAAGCAAGGTGATATGGGTCTGTATGAGTTAGGATCTAGTAAATCTTTATCTTTCTTTGGAAATATGGTAATGATGGCCTTCTGACAACGGTGGAGAAATGTGGTTCTGGTTCTTATTTACATGGTGTACTTCCAAGTAAAACAGTGCAATTTGATTTATCATTATTTAGGGTATTTCCGCAAGAATGCTGTTGGTGTCGGTGTCTTTACCTGATGCCATATGCATTATTGCACTTTTGATCTCTTCCTTGGAGGTACTGTACTGCAGTTCATCTACTGTAATAAGTTTAATGATACTGAGATATTTCAGAGCAACTGTAGCATCATGATTAGTGTTCCTCTAGTAGACATCTACATAGTATTCCTTGAATACAGATAGGATATCTGAATACCTATAAGTAATCTTTCCATTCATATTTTTAGGTCTCACTTTTAGGTCTCACCTACCGACAGCGCATGCGTTGTCTAATAGATGTGTTGTTTCTATACATTGGGATTATAGCCCGCCCACAGCATATCTTTGGTTGTTTTTGTTTTACTGTTGTTTGCTAGCATTCTCTTTCTTATCTCCTGTAGGCTGCCCTTCATTTCTTAAGTTAGCTCCTCCTTGTAGCATCCACCAAGTATACATGTATGCTTCCACCTCTCTGAGTTGGTTGCCTCACTTGTAAAAAAAAAACATGTACATTCTTTCACTTTTACTTTAATTAATGTGTGATGTTTTTGTGCATCTTTTTGGTATTACCCAAAATCCACCGGAAAAAAATCATTATTAGCATGTAATGTTTTGGCCTGTCTTTGTGTTCTTAGCTGCAGTCTTACTTTTGATATACATCTTTATTTTATGTTGTTCCTCACTGCACACATATGCGTTTCAGGACACTTCCTCTGTTTCCAACTCTCGTTCTGTTTTCAAACGCATTTTTGGAAATTGTTTATCGATGCCTGCATCTATTGACTTATTAGTAAACCTAAAATAAAACTGCACTTTACGTGGTTTGGATGAAGCCATTACTATGTATACATTCCACACAAACACATTTACACCATCATGATGCTTGCTGCTGCATACCTATTTTTGTTGCCTTTTAGCCATCCGCCCCCTTTATGCCTCATACCTTTGCACTGATTTTTAGTTTAGTTCCTTTTTGAATTTACTTACACCCGCAAGCGTATTACTCTACACCACTCTATGCTACTCCACTCGAAGCATTGAGTAGAAAATGGTGTTTCAACTTCTCTAATAAATGGTTTAATAAATGGTTTTAAACTGTCCCAGACCACTGTGACTGAAGTGCTGGCATATTAAAATGTATATATTCTTACACTTTTTTTATTCAGGGAGCCACATCACTAATGTAATCACCACTGTAAATAAATAGCAGAGTAATCAGAATACATTAGATTGGTAATTCCTGTGGTACGTTCCTCAATAACAGTATTTCGTACAAATAGAAAAACATTCACTCCGAAAGTATTGGTTATGGGATCGGGAGAAGTATGTTAATTCTTTTGGGGAGTTGGGATTTTGATTCCTCCATATGTCTAAACGGCTCAGTGTGTGCATCATGTGATAGAATGACTGTAAGTAGCTCTATCGTTACACTGAAATAAAACGTAGTAGAGTAGAGGAGGTGTAGGTAGGAGTGAAAAGTTAAAGCAGTATACGCTTGTTCTCATATTGATTTTTCTGAATTTTGACACAACTCCTTCGTTCACTCTCATCAGTATTATTGGTTGATAATTTATAGTTCCTATTCAATATTAGAATACTTACTATTCTTTAAGCTCAAAAAGATGTTATTAGGCAGAGAAGTAGGCATAAAAAGAAATAAAAGGAGAGGAGAAGAGGGGGAAAAGGGTTAACAATAAGGGGAAAAAGTAAAAAAAAAAAGGGAATATAAATGCATTCGCAAATACAGTAAATATAATGATACAAAATAGTCATGAATAAGAAAAAAGCGCAAGTAAATCTAGGCATAAAAGTGATTACTGGATTACCAAAATGCAAAAAGGAGAGAATGAGTACATATGGAAATATAACAATAAGGGAATGATAAGGCAATCAAGGAGGTTTGAGAACTTCTTGCTGGGCAGGTAAATGACAACGGAAGGTAGCGGAACATCTGTCCAGGTACAGAACAACAGGAAGCCATAAAGCCGTTCTCTTCGTAGCTAGCTGGGGGGGGGGAAACAAAGGTAGTGTCCAGTCTGTGATTATGACAAACATTGTTCCACCATGCTTGGAAGGAAAGGTTAGATGAGGATTTCCAGTGAGTGGTAATCTGTTGAAACGCAACAGCCAGCAATAGATCCACAATACGTATATCAAACTGAAATATGTCCCAGCAAGGTGAAAGGCTGCCTAGAAAAATTTGAGCACGGGAGAAAGGAATGCATGTTTGAAATATTACATTGATTTGAGCCCACACCCTAAGCCAAAAGGCGTGAAAAGAGGGACATAAGAAGAGCGTGTGGAACAGGGTGGCGGATGGAGGGGAGCATGACCAACATATATCTTGGGTGGAAGGGAACCTCTTATGAAGGGCAGAAGGGGTAAGGAGTAATCTATTGTAAATGAAGAACATGGATTGCGTGAGAGACGCCGTCCTGGATGATTTGCGTATCTTGAGCCACAACTTGTCCCAGGTGAGCAAAGGCCAAACCATGTCAAAGTCGTGCTCCCACTGTAATTCCACCGTGGATTTGGGTCTAGGGGTGTCTGCCATGTGAAGGTGCTTATAAATGGCCGAAGCTTTAGGAGTTGTGCGAAGTAGAGAGTGTAGGCGCGAAGCAGGTGTAGGGGGATTGGAGGATGTCTGCGTCTGCGCAAGTGATGTGTACACAGCCATTACCGCCGTTTTGAGCCGAGAGTAATTAGGAGCGAAAGAAGCAGGTAAGGCGTATACCGCTCTAAGGTCTGAGAAAGAGAGAAATGTAGAATGGGAGAACAATTGCGAAACCCACAAAAGACCCTTCTGCCTCCAGGACTTCCAGTAGAAGGGTTTAGAGCGAATGAGGAGGTGAGTGTTGTGCCATAAGGGGGAGGAGAGAAAATCCGCAATAGAGCTAGGAGGGGTGGGGGAGGAAGCCAAAAGGAGTTTGGTCGTAAATCTGTGAATGGGTGTGGAAACAGAGGAGGGTTTACGAGAAAAAGCGAGATACTCTGCAGAGGAGAAAGGGGAAAGGAAGAGGCGTTTCAACTTGACCCACAAGGGGCATGGGTCGTCAGAACGACGCTTGCCGGAGTAGGAAGGCTCTTTGATATGAGGGGAAATCTGGAAAGTTGACCCCGCCCTCAGAAGTAGGGTGAATCAGTCGTGCGATGGACATTCGTGGCTTTTTATTGTGCCAAAGGAAGGCTGACAGGACGGAGTTAATCTTTTTAAATGACTTTGCAGCGATAGGTACAGGAATATTGGATATGGTGTAAAGGATAATCGGGGTGAGCATCATTTTAATCGTGTCAAGGCGACCTCACCAGGAGAGGTAGAGAGGGTGCCATCGAGCAGTGAGATCAGAGATTTTCTGAATGCACTTATTTAAGCATAAGGAAATCGTATTGGGTATAGAGGGAGTGATGTGCAAGCCGAGATATTTGATGTGAGAGGAATTCCAGACAAAATTTGAGGCAGCGTAGTCTGCTTTGAAAGTAAATTTGGTCAATGGCAATATCTCACACTTATCATGGTTAAGCTTGCATCCTGAGATTAGGGAATAATCCTGCGCCTCTTCCAAGAAAGCAGGAATAGAGGAATCAGGATCAGAAATGAACAGTAAAATGTCATCCGCGTATGCAGCAAGTTTGACGTGGGAATCAGTGGAATGAAAGCCATGTATATTGGGGTTTTGGCGCAACCTGGAGAGAAACGGTTCCAGGGCCAAATTGAAAAGGAATGGAGAAAGGGGGCAACCCTGACGTACTCCTCTACCTAAGTCAAAGAAGGGAGAGACCTTGCTATTAGCACAAACTGCAGCACGCGGGCGAGAGTATAAAAGGGAAGCCAAGGAAATGAAATTATGGCCAAATCCAAACCATGTGAGGGCATGAAAGAGGTAAGACCATTCCACCCTATCGAACGCTTTTTCTGCGTCCAAGGCAATCGCAGCGAGTGAGGATTGCATACGTGAGGATTTTGTGAGAATGTTAAAAAGTAACCTGGTATTGTCTGTGATAAAGCGGCCCTTAACAAAGCCGGACTGTTCCTCACCCAAAAGATCAGGGAGGAGGGAGTCCAACCGAGCAGCTAAAGACTTGGCAAAGATCTTGTAATCTATATTCACCAGCGAGATTGGCCGGTAGTTCTTGCAGTGTTGGGCATCTTTACTCTCCTTGGGAATCAGGCAGATGTGTGCTTCTGAGAAGGTTCCAGAGGAGCCTCCGCAGGCAGAGAAGGAGTTAATAAGTGAATGGAGCTTGGGGAGGAGAAGTTTGGAAAAGTGGAGATAGAACTCAGCGGTGAAGCCATCAGGTCCGGGAGCCTTATTTAATTTGAGGTGTTTGAGCGCAGCAAGCAGTTCTTCGAGAGTGATGTCAGACTCTAGAGCAGAGAGATCAAGGGGGAAGTGAGAGGGCTTGTGAATGGTAGAGAAGTAGTGAGTGAGTGATTGAGGAGTGGGTTGGGATTCCGAGGAGTACAGGGTCTTATAGAAGAGGGAAAATTCTGAAAGAATGGCGGTGTCAGTATGCTGTAGAGTGGAGTTAGTGTCATAGATAGCAGCAATATTCAATTTATTGTGTTTGACTTTTAAATAATTAGCAAGGATCTTACCCGCCCTGTTCTTACCCCCATAAAATTTAGCACTGGACTTCAATAGGTACAATGAGGCATCATCAGTAGATTTCTTATTGAAACACATTTTAGCAGCCACCAGAGCAGTAAGGGAATCCTGGGAGTGGGAGGTAAAATAGGCGTGCTCCAGTCTCTTAATGTCCAACAAAATTTGTTTGATGGAAACACGGGCGAGTCTGCATTTTTTAGACACAAAACGAATAATGAAATCTCGCGCAGCTGCCTTGAAAGCATCCCAAATAGTGTGAGTGGGAATAGTGGGAGTATCGTTGAGTAGAAAAAAGTAATCAAAAAAGGTGGTAAATGAAGAGGTGAAAGTGGGGTCCAGAAGGAGAGCATTATTGAAACGCCATCTCTTAGGACCATCAGATGGGGGAAGTACGTCAATAGTGATGAAGACAGGGTCATGATCTGAAAATAAAATTGGGCCAATTTCAGCAACAGCGAGAGTTTGGGTGAGATTATGGGAGAGGAAAATGTAATCAATCCGGGATTGAGAATGATGGGAGGGGGAATAAAAAGTGAATTCTCGCACAGTGGGATTACAAATCTGCCAAGCATCAACAAGTTTGTGCTGAGAAATTGCCTGGCAAAAAAGCTTGTGAGGTTTATTGGGGACGTAGTGAGTCGTGGAGTTCCTATCTACAAAAGGGTCTAGGGGATGGTTGCAGTCCCCTGCAAGGACGAAATTGTCATCAATAAATCGTGTGATATGACGAGAGAACTCAGACCAAAAAAGAGGTTCGCCAACAGTAGGGGCATAGACATTTAGAAAAGAGACTGGAGCACCTCTAAGTAGCAATTTAACATATGTCCATCTACCATTGGTATCTGACTCTTGGGAGGTGACAGAAAGGGGAAGCGATTTCCTGCAGAGAATAGCAACACCATTTCGTTTCCCATCCCCAGGCGAGAAGAAAACCTCACCCCCCCAACCTTTTTTAAGTTTAAGGGATTCAGAGTCAGATAGGTGAGTTTCCTGCAGGAAGGCTACGTCAGCATTCAACTTGGCAAGCTGCAATAAGATTCTCTGACGTTTGGTGGGGGAATTACTGCCTTTAACATTCCAGGAGACAATATTCAAAGCCATTGCGTGCAAATAAGCTTAAACAAAGTACAATAGGAGAGAGAAAAAAGAGAGCCCATGGGGGCAATGTAAAATAGGACAATAAGGGAAATAAGCAAGACAGAGGAGAAGGAAGAGAAAGGGAAGAAACCGCGGAGGAAAAGGGAAGCAAAAGTAGAGGCCACAAGGAAGATATAGAGGGGAAGCGAGAGAGTAACAGTGAAAAGAACAGCAGCGAAAGCAGGAGGGGACAACAAGGAAACAAGAATAGCAACTAAGAGGGAGAGTGTCAAGGGGCCTCGAACAAAAAGGGAGGAAGCCAATAGAAAGAAGAAGAAGAGGGAGAAAGGGAGAAAACTGAAGAGGAAGAAGGAAGGCACAATGGAAAAGCATTAAGAGGAGAATAGAAAGAGGGGGAAAAACAAAAGACAAAAGGGAACCATACCTACAATGCAAGAATCAGACGAGAGAATATTTATGGAGGGGGATGGAGCGACAAGGACGATACGATGCACCGGGCGAGGTCACATGAGGGAACCGGAGGACAAGGTCAGGCTGGGAGGAGAGGACCTGCAAGGGCGAGAAGGATAAATGAGGGAGGTTAGAACATGTAGGGTAGTGACGGATGCCAAAGACAACAATAAAGGACCACATAGCAAAACAGCAGAAAAACCATCAAATGAAACAACAGTAAGAAGTAGAACCATGAACTACAACAACGAAGTAAAAGATCTTCTCAGGAGGGAGAAGAAACCGTAAGAGGAATACTGGAGAGACAACACCACAGTCCATCAGCCAGGTGCAGTAGAAGGCGAACCAGAGGAGTCCATCGCAGAATTCTTGTGTGCATTGATGAAACTTCGGAGTCGGACTGGGTCTTCATAGGCGGTCATCTTATTGTTGTACGTAACTTTGAACAGGCAAGGGTGGTAAAGGCCATATCTAGCACCCATCTCGCGGAGATCTGCCCGTTGGTTAAGAAACTCTTTGCGTCGGTTGGCAGTGGCTTTCGCGTAGTCCTGGGCAAAGAACAGTGAGGATCCAGACCATGACAAAGAGGGAGCAGATTTGGCTGCCGTCAACACCTTCAGCAGATCAGTGTACTCCAGAAAGTATAGGATCACCCCTCTAGGTTTCTGTGAGGGGGAAGCGCAGAAGGTGGCCGGCCCAGACGGTGTGCATGTTGGATATTAAGTAAGGTGCCATCAGGAAGACGTAGCAGCTTAGGAAGGAAAGACTTGAAGAAAGCGAGAGAGTCAGACCCCTCAAGTCCCTCCGCCAGGCCGTAAATGCGAAGGTTATTCCGCCTGTTTCTGTTTTCCAATTCTTCCATCTGTCTCTGCAGAGTTGATACCTGAGAATTCAAAAAGGAGACTGTAGAGCAGGTTTCCTGAAGTGTTTCGACAGAACGCTCGACAGAGGCCACCCTGGTTTCCATCTGTGCCCAATTGTCTGTTAGAACCTGAAGTTTAACGTTGGTCTCTTCCATGAAGGGACGTAGGGGCCGAATCTCTTCCAATAGTAGTTCCAGTGAGACCTGCGTCTGTTGTTTGGTGGGAGAGGGTGGGTCTTTCTTCAGCCTCTTGGAATTGGCCTTCCCGGAGGCCTGTTGGGAGGGCTCCATGGTTGTATCCGAGCCTGATGAGGACAGGGGGTCCTCCAGTCGAGAGAGAGCTGAGAAAACCTTAGAGTTCTTAATAATAGCAGGTCTGGAAGTACGAGGTATGTGCAACATAGATTTAAGTCTGCCCATGTGCAAAGGACGGTGCTGAGGCTAGACACAATGCTGCAGGATGTAGGCGAGAAGGTCAAAAGTAGTCGCTGCAGCGCCGCAAAGCGAAGAGAAGACCACCACCAAAAGTAACCTGAAGTGAGGCAGCAGGAAAGGACAGCAGGTAGAAAAGCTTGTGGCAACTGTAGAAGAGGCTTATGAAGGAGGTATAATCCTTAGTAGTCACAGACAACTGAACCCGGCCATGGGTGAAGATGATACTGTATAGTGGGCTGAGACAGCGTCCAGCATTGAAGAGATGGGGAATGTATACTGGGCACGATACATCACCACAGCACCAAGCCAGAGGAATGCGGCAAAGTATGCAGAGCGCAACTCAGAAGAGGGCTTGAGGTGCAAAGGCATGAGGCATTAATGAGCGCTAGGGCTGTATGAGGAAAATGGCCATGACGAAGCAGAAGCGTTTCAAGCAAGGCGAAACACAGAAATCAGCGCTGCGTAGAGCTGAAGGCCAGAGAAGCGAAAAGTACCTTAGAGGAGTAGAGGGGCACATCTCCACAGCGAGGGCCGACAAAGTCCGGAATTTGAGCAACTCCAGCAACGCACAAAATGGCGGACGCGAAGCGGCAGTCCGGACGCGAATCCGCCGAGATAAAATTGTCCTCACACGTCGAATGTACATAGCGACACTCCGCAGGAAAGGGCTCCAGACATGCTCCGCCGCACTTGCAGACTCTCGTTCCCAGGAAGTTGAGGTGAAAAAAGGAAAGACCTCCGGAGACCCACGGAGCCTCACACGAACACCGCCATCTCCGTTGGCGCTCAAGCCACGCCCCAATACTTACTATTCTTATTCCTGTAGAGTCGTGTGAGCTAAATGAACCATCAATATTTGGTTACATTTGAATTTTTACTTGTTATACTCAAAGCGGTTTTAGAGGTTTCCTTTTTGTCATGTTTGTTCTTTTCCTAGTGCAATTAACATTACAACTAGCAATTTTATCTGTGACTTAAAATTGTTCCTCTAGGTCTGACATTTTTTCGTTTGTATTCAATTGTTTGTCCCCACTTTTCTACCTACTTCTTTTTCTACTCCAACCCTGCCTCCCTCCACTCCCTTTAGACAGTGGCGGCTCCTTCCCTATGGCGGAGGAACATTGCTCCCCCGCTGAGTGCCAGGCAGCAGACAGAAATAGGACAAATAAAATTATAATATAACCATTTTATCATCATTGTATTTTTCTTTCTGCGGCAGGCAGCCAAGTCTGAGCTGGGCCATGACGAGTGCAGGGGGAGAAGTAGTGCACACTGTAAAGAGGGCATGAGGGTTTGACCAACTGTCTAAGGCCGTCCAAACCATCGAGTGCACTTTGATCTCTCTCCATCGATCTGTGTTGTACAGCTAGGTGGAGTAGAGGCACAGGCTCCCAGGACCTGAGCGAGCGTTAAACAAGCCCATTCAGGCCACTCATGTTGATGCTCTCATGAGAGAAGCATTTCAATTGGTGTCTAGCAGCATGCGCAGTGTGCAGGGACCCTGAGCAGAAAAATCCAGATAAGGCGGTCAGCAGTGCAGTATCAGGTAAGTGTTTTTTTAAATGTATTATATTCCCCTACCAGTGGCGTAACAACATTTGAGGGGGTCCCCCTGCAAAGTACATGGAGGGGGCCCCCCATTCTCCGCGCCAGTCAAGAGCTCTCAGGCCAGCGTCCTGCCATACTGCATAAAAAAAAGGATTCTGGTTCCTCCTAAGCGTGGGCGTAAAATCCGTTTTGTTAGCAGACTTTGCAGATTTTTGGCAAATTTGCGGTCCGCGAATCACGCGAATTTGCCCAAAAATCCGCAAATTAGCAAGCTGCAAATTATTTTGCTTGGTCGCGCTTGAAAAATACAATATCGCGTGCGCAGCGTTGACTTACCGTGATTCTGAGTCCGCAGAGTTGTTTTTCTCCCAGTTTGCGTGTGCTGCGCCATTTTGGATCTGGCTGCGTGATCGCGCCAGAGTTTTTCGAACGCAATTACGTCATCGCGGCTCACCATCTTGCACAGCGAGAGTTTGATAACGCGAGTACGTCATAAGGGCCCGCGATCATGCATTGCAGGAGTAAACAATGCCGAACACGTAGATGCGGCGTGCAGCTTACTTCCGGCGGGAGATTTGAATAGCTCACTTTCCCGAAATTGCAAAAATTGCAAATCTGCACAAGAAATCCACCGCAGGAAGCATAAACCTTCTGAAAATGATGATTTTGATCAGAATAACTCCTCAGATTGACATTTAGCTGCACTTTTTGATGCAAGGAGTCAATTATTGGGGTGGTGGGAGGACGGAAGTGCCCCAGAGTCTCCAACTTCCTGTTCCTGTCCAGCAGGCTCCTCCCAGTGCTTTGTCCATGTCCTGGTCACTTTTGATTTGGATCTGGAGCTGGAAGGATTACTTTTTGTGGCTTCTGCTGGATATTTGTATTTGAGGACTTTTTGGACTTTGATGTTTGGATCACTTTTGGACTTGAGATTTTACAAGAAAGTTGGTGTTGTTTGTTTGGGGCATTGCAGTTGCTGCAACTACAGCTTTAAAAAAATTTTCACAACTTAAAAAATATTTATATTGTGGGTAGCCACAGTATCCAGTAGGCCCAGGGTTAGTCATGGGTGCATGATACAACAGTTTCTGTGATTTTTTTAAACTTAATTCTCATTTATGTCATGGAATTCTAGCTCACTGTTATATGTTCATTTTTTAAAATGTTGGGGTGCCTGTAAAGCCTCACTAGCCAGTAGGCCCAGGGATAGTGTGTGGTGCATGGACCAAGTCTTTCTGTGTGATGTCTTTAATTTAGACATCATTGAGGGCATGGATGGCGTTGGATTGTGGTGATTTTTGTGTGTTTTTCAACTTTTTGGGGTGTTGTTTGGGCCTAGCCATGTGGCTGGGGATCAAGGGTCCATATAGAAGCCAGGCAGTGCTTTCAGGCCTACACCCAATTTTCCTTGCTTTCTCCCATTAGGCCCAGGGGTACTGAGTGGTGCATGGACCAAGTCTTTCTGTGGGGCGTCTTGAATTTAAACATCATTGAGGGCATGGATAGCATTGGATTGTGGTGAATTTTGTGTGTTTTTCGACATTTTGGGGTGTAGTTGGGGCCTGGCCATGTGGGTGGGGGCCATTTTAAGGCCTGGTCCAGGCAGGGCATGGCCATGTGGCTGGGGGTCAAGGGCCCATTTTGAAGCCAGGCCGTGTGCTCAGGCCTGCACCCAGTTTGCCTTGCTTTCTTCCATTAGGCCCAGGGGTACTCAGTGGTGCATGGACCAAGTCTTTCTGTGGGGTGTCTTGAATTTAAACATCATTGAGGGCATGGTTGGCATTGGATTGTGGTGATTTCTGTGTTTTTTTCGACTTTTTGGGGTGTTGTTGGGGCCTGGCAATGTGGGTAGGGGTCATTTTGAGGCCTGGTCCAGGCAGGGCCTGGCCATGTGGCTGGGGGTAAAGGGCCCATTTTGAAGCCAGGCAGTATGCTCAGGCCTGCACCCAGTTTGCCTTCCCTTCTTCCATTAGACCCAGGAGTACTCAGTGGTGCATGGACCAAGTCTTTCTGTGGGGTGTCTTGAATTTAAACATCATTGAGGGCATGGATGGCATTGGATTGTGGTGATTTTTGTGTGTTTTTTTACTTTTTGGGGTGTTGTTGGGGCCTGGCCATGTGGGTGGGGGCCATTTGAGGCCTGGTCCAGGCAGGGCCTGGCCATGTGGCTGGGGGTCAAGGGCCCCATTTTGAAGCCAGGCAGTGTGCTCAGGCCTGCACCCAGTTTGCCTTGCTTTCTTCCATTAGGCCCAGGGGTATTTAGTGGTGCATGGATCAAGTCTTTCTGTGGGGTGTCTTGAATTTAAACATCATTTAGGGCATGGATGGCATTGGATTGTGTTGATTTGTGTGTTTTTGTCGACTTTTTGGGGTGTTGGGGCCTAGCCATGTGGGTGTGGGCCATTTTGAGGCCTGGTCCAGGCAGGGCCTGGCCATAAGGCTGGGGGTCAAGGGCCCATTTTGAAGCCAGGCAGTCTGCTCAGGCCTGCACCCAGTTTGCCTTGATTTCTTCCATTAGGCCCAGCGGTACTCAGTGGTGCATGGACCAAGTCTTTCTGTGGGGTGTCTTGAATTTAAACATCATTGAGGGCATGGATGGCATTGGATTGTGGTGATTTGTGTGTGTTTTTTTTTTACTTTTTGAGGTGTTGTTGGGGCCTGGCCATGTGGGTGGGGGCCATTTTGATGCCTGGTCCAGGCAGGGCCTGGCCATGTGGCTGGGGGTCAAGGGCCCATTTTGAAGCCAGGCAGTGTGCTCAGACCTGCACCCAGTTTGCCTTGCTTTCTTCCATTAGGCCCAGGGGTATTCAGTGGTGCATGGATCAAGTCTTTCTGTGGGGTGTCTTGAATTTAAACATCATTGAGGGCATGGATGGCATTGGATTGTGGTGATTTTTGTGTGTTTTTCGACTTTTTGGGGGTGTTGTTGGGGCCTGGCCATGTGGGTGTGGGCCATTTTGGCCTGGCCATGTGGCTGGGGGTCAAGGGCCCATTTTGAAGCCATGCAGTGTGTTCAGGCCTGCACCCAGTTTGCCTTGCTTTCTTCCATTAGGCCCAGAGGTACCTAGTGGTGCATGGACCAAGTCTTTCTGTTGGGTGTCTCAAATTTAAACATCATTGAGGGCATGGATGGCATTGGATTGTGGTGATTTGTGTGTTTTTTAAAAACTTTTTGGGGTGTTGTTGGGGCCTGGCCATGTGGGTGGGGGCCATTGTGAGGCCTGGTCCAGGCAGGGCCTGGCCATGTGGCGGGGGGTCAAGGGCCCATTTTGAAGCCAGGCAGTGTGCTCAGGCCTGCACCCAGTTTGCCTTGCTTTTTTCCAGTAGGCCCAGGGGTACTCAGTGGTGCATGGACCAAGTCTTTCTGTGGGGTGTCTTGAATTTAAACATTTTTGAGGGCATGGATGGCATTGGATTGTGGTGATTTTTGTGTGTTTTTGGACTTTTTGGGGTGTTTAACTGATGTTCCTCTGGCTTCCATTGCTTTTAGGTGCACAAGAGAACCACCAGTACCAGGAAGAAGTCCTGCAGTGTGTGTGCAGCACAACGTCACGTGACGTCACGTGTGGCCACAGACAACTCTGCAACTCGCGCAACTGCGGCCTGCTGTTCTGACTTCTGAAGAAGATGGGCCCAAAGAAAGGTGGCCATAGCGCCTCAGCGAAAAAAGTTGCCAGTGCCACTGCCAGTAAGAAGGAGCGGAAGAAGCAAGTGGCACCACCTACCAAGGAGACTGGTGTGCCCACCGACACCTTTTTTGGGAAAAAAAACTACGCCTGCAGCAGCAGCGGTATCCGCCGGGGACCAAGCTGGAAGCAGCACCTCCACTTCATTGGGCTCAGTGTCACCACACCAAGTTAGGTCCAAGACCATGAGTGCTGCTGAGGCAGCCACTTTACTTTCCCAATCACCATCGACCAGTGATGTTGGCTCATCACAAGAAAGTACCATCCAATCAATGCTGGTTGTAACTCAGCTGACGAGTGTTCAACAACCACAGCCACAACGACAATCACAGGTGCAACTAGTACAAGCGCAAGTACATGGGCAAGGAAAGGCGCAAGTAGAGGCGCAAGCAGAGACGCAAGGAGAGGCGCAAGTAGAGGTGCATGGAGAGGTGCATGGAGAGGTGCAACTAGAGGTGCAACTAGAGGTTCATGGAGCGGCACAACTGCCTACAACGCTTGTTCCTCCAGAAGTAGGGGCACATCAGGAAATTTATATTCAAGCGTTATCATCCGAGGAAGCCACTCCTTCTGATGATGATCCATTGTCTTCCAGATACCCAGCAAGAAAAAGGTCAAGGAGGCCCACTACTACCACTACAAGTTCTTCTTCAAGCCCCCTTCATTCTGATGATCTTGATCTTGATTGGAACCCAGCAATGCAGTCCGAGAGTGAGTCACGCCATGAGCCGACAAAGGTAGCTAAGCCTAAAAGGAAGGTTCCTGCAAGGCTTCGACTTATGGGTGATGACGACGAACAAGAAGTGGTGTCTTCTACTGCTGATGAACAGTCTGACGATGACCCAGTCATCACAGTCATCACTCCAGCCTCAGCGGGCATGCAGCAGACAGACATTTTCACCCTATCCCGAATGGCTGCTGAGCGGGATGTGGGCGGCGTTGCACTGGTACCACCACCAACGCAGTTAACTACAACACCAACACGACCTACAGCTTCCATATTTTTTAGTCAGAAGGGCCGGCAGGGACCTCCATCCAGCTCGACCTCAAGTAGTGGTGCTGTAAGTGAACAACAGAAACAAATTCAGCCACGCCCATCCTCCACTTCATCTGGCATTGAAAGTCAAAGTAGCACCTCCACCACCGGCAGACATCACCAGTCCCCAGTTTGGGACTTCTTTACTGTTAGCGAAAAGGCGGAAAACATGGTTGTTTGTTCGATTTGTAAAGTATTAGTTAGTCGGGGTAAGCTTGGTACCAACTATGGTACCGGAGGCCAGAGATGTCATCTCAAAAAACACCACACTATCCAGTGGGATTCGCACCTAAGGAACATCCGGGAAGCCCAAAATAGAACTGATCCAAATGTATCCATTCACATTGCATCCGATGCTGACGAGGAGCTGATTGCGCATGGGCAAGTCAAGAACCGACCAACATTTTTTCTGGTACACCCAGGACCCCTGGCAGCAGCACTGCAGTGGTAGCGCCCACACCCTCTACCCCTACAACATGTATGAGGCACACTAAGAGTGTGGGGGGGACACCAACGCGAAAAAGTACATCACTGGGCCTAACTGTTGAAGAAGTCATCATCATCATCACGTAAAATGATCCAGCCCACCATTAGCAGAATGTTTTGGTCAGAGGCGCCATTTGAACGCAACCACCCAACGGTAAGTCTGTATAACGCAAAGCTGGCTAAAATGCTAGCGCTGGACCTTCTCCCTTTTTCTTTCGTGGAAGGGGTGTGTTTTCTAGAATTTGTGGCAACAGTCTGCCCTAAATGGAAGGCTCCTAGTCGGTCCTATTTTGCCAGAGTTGCGGTTCCAGCACTACATCAAGATGTGCTGGAGGTGATTGGGGCAGCTTTGCAGAAGAGTGCTGTTCACACTATCCACTTGACAACAGACATGTGGACCAGTTGCCAAGCCCTTGATTACATGTGCATCACTGCACACTGGGTCTGTTTTGCAGGGGTTAGAGACAAGACAAATGCAGATGTCGACCCGGACACAGTTTTTCAAGCTACTTGGAAACATACAACATTAGCCATGTTTGCCATGGAGAAAACTCATACTGCACCTAACTTTTGGACGAGTTTGATAGGAAGGTCTCTGAATGGCTGCATCCAAGAAATCACATGGTTGGTTATGTTTCCACAGATAATGGCAGTAATATAGTTAAGGTCATGCAGCAAGGTGGCTATTTCAGAGTGCCGTGTCTGGCGCACAGTATTAACACTGTGGTGCAAGATTTGTGAAAAAGAAAACACAGTCAGCAAGTTACTGACCACCTGCCGAAGAATCTGCACACATTTCAGCCATTCTTTAAAGGCCCGGAAGGAGCTGAGGAGCATTCAACATGAACGTAGACTGCCAGTCAAAACACTCATCCAGGATGTGGCAACACGTTGGAACTCAACCTTTTACATGCTTGAGCGTCTATCTGAGCAGTGGGGGGTAATAAATGATTATGTCTGTAAACTGGGTTCTACTATGAAAGACATCAGGCTAGAGTTGGAGGAATGGAAGCTAGTTGCAAGCCTGACAGACATGCTTCGTCCTTTTGAGGTCTTCACGCGTGAAGTCAGCAGGGAGGACTGTTCATTGGGTAAAGCTATCCCATTGTTGGTCATGCTAGAGCACCAACTGAAGGCGATGTCTTCAACGTTCCGAGATGATGCTGAAAAGCAAGACGCATATCAGTTGGCGGAGAGGTTATTAAGCTGCCTAGTTGCCAATGAAAGGCTTAAAAACATACATACCGAACAACATTACATTTGTGCCACTATTCTGGATCCACGGTACAAAAAGGCAGCGGCCAGCAAAGCAATCATTCCTTTTGATGAAGCAGATGTTTCAAAGTATAAACATTGGCTAGCTGTGTCAGCCACTTGGCTCGAAAAAGAGCGGCAGAAAATTCAAGGAGCCGCCAGATGTACAACTGAATCAGCAGGCATGCTTTGTCTGTCTGACAAAGAGCCTAGATATGCTACATCAGGTTGCTTCACTCAGTGGTGCCTGCCTTGACCATCTGCATGGCACTGCCTCAAGCTTGGGCCAAACATCCTTTATGTTTGCGAAATTTGCTGGTTTTCGGTTTTTCGCGAATCTCGCGAAATTACCGAAAAATCGCAAATTCTTGAGCGGAACAGATTTTTTTCCCATGCTTGTGGCACGGCCATGCAGACAGTCAAGGCAGGCACCAATGAGTGAAACATCCTGATGTAACATACCCAGGTTCTTTGATACAGACAGACAAAGCATATCTAGGGTTTAGGGTTCAGTGCGATTTACTAGGGTTTTTGGGTTTAAGTTGGTAGGGTTCCCACTGAGTCTAGGGCTCAGGGCCCGATGCAGGCTCGTTCATAATGATGTTGGCAAGGTTTTAGGGGGGTTTGGCGTTCTTTGGTCCAGAATTGGCAGAATTTTGGCCTTTTATGGTGTTTTGCGGGCGCGTGTGTTTGGGTGAAAACTAAGTGAAAACTAGTCGTAGACCTTCTTCTTCTTCTTCTTCTTCACAGAGCGCAGTGGTTCGATTTTGTTCTGCCTTGCTGAGATTCTTGGGAATTGCTGGAACAAGTGTCCAGGTAAATTTCAAGTGGATCAAAGTAGTGGAAGTGCTGAAAACAGCAATTGTTTGTGAACAGCGCAATTTGCCATGTTTTGAATATACCAGTATTGAATGTTTTTGGGGGGCTGTTTGGGGGTGTTCTAGATTTTTGGGGGTGGGTCAGGGATCTTGGAGAACTGCTGGGAAGGTCTAATTTTGATTGCAAGTGGTTTGAAGAAAATCCATGGTGGAAAAGGGGGGTTTGGGCCTAGTTGCAGACAGCGTTTTGGCACAATTTAAACTGAGCAAGATTAACCCTGCCACACGGATATAAGGGGTCCTATTACAGGATCCAATCAATAAACAAATGGGGTGAACATGAAAACCAGAGCCATAGACTTCACCATTCCTTTTTTTTTAGTACATGATATTTTTATTTTTTTCTTAAAAAATGATTTGTCTTTTCACAGTGAGGTTTTTAATTAGAAATACTGTTGATACATAGTTCATATTAAAATGATTACATCTATTCTGAAGCCTGACCCCTGGACCTCTTTCGGAAATCCGATATGTAAAGATGGCTCCCTGACAGACCAACATACCGCGTTGAGGCAGGTGATTATTTTACTAACTTTGTACTCGTTGTAGCTTGTCTTATGAACCATCAGCCGGAATGATTCTTATAAACCGTACATATTCTCCTTTTGTCGTCCTTAGACAAGACTTAACTCATGATCTACGGATTATTAAAAAATCGAAGCTGAATCTATTGTTACCCACTGACTCCACGCAGCGTTTAAATAAAGCTCTCCCCAGCCGCAGAACCCCATTAGAGGCTCAGATTCTTCTTTCCCAAAGGTAAACTCACCGATTCCTTGTCTTTTAACTACCTGTTGATCTTCCCCCAAATCTCTAAAAATCGATACATGGGGTATATTTATTATCTTTTTTCTATCCCATTAGACTATCTGTGATTTGGGATTTATTGAGCCCGTGAACGACGAGAGGGACATTACTGTGATCCCATCTCAGGTAATTCTTTGAATAGCATGATTAAAGAAAACTGTACCGTATGCTCCCTAGAACATTTAGATTCAATTATGAAGCAATTGGAAACCCTTTGAACTACTTTGTAAGAAATACCTAGGTTATGTTGTTCTATCGCATCTTCCCATGACCTTAAAACACTCTAGACTCTATGGGTATGACTACATTTCTGTCATATGCCTGTGTCCCCGTTTAGTTTTCCCACATACCATGGCCTTATAAACACTTTAGACCATATGGGCATGATTGTTCTTTTGCCCATTTAAATATTTTTTCTTAGTATAATTCACGAGTGCCACCCCAATGAGTTAGAACGAATGGATCATATGAATGATAGATTTTATACCTGAATGAATGTGGATGTGTCCACCCTAAACCTAGGTCTAAAAAATGACCTCTTGCTCCCCTATCTTAGGGAAGTCTGATCTTTGAGGAGTGACCCCCTTGATTAACAGAGCCTTGACTGAACCACTATGTTAAACCAAAGGATAAATCAGAAAATAAAAGCAAAATGTTGATTATCTATATGTATTGCATCAAATGTATTATCTATGAGATATTGAGAATTTTTTTTTTATTCACAGCCTATGTGTTCCCTTCCCTGATTGTACACTCCTGCCCTGAAGAAGGTGCTGCCTCATAGGGCCAACACCGAAACGTGCGTCGGCGCTACATAGTGGACGGCAACTTCTGGGTCCCTATAAAACCTTTTCCCATTAGTTTTGTCCGCTCCTTCCACCTTTAACCCATGCAACTATTTTACATCTGTTGTTGCAGGCACGGTTGTACTTGTTTGTGAGTGAATCTGAATGAATGAGGAAGTGAATGAGTATTTTGAGTGATGATGTATATATAACAATTTTTTTTGGGAGTGTTTGGGATTGTGAGGAACCTTTTCTGTGTACTGTATTTAATTTCCCCTTTATCTTGGATGAAATGTGTCTTTCCTCTAGATGTAATCATTTTAATAAGAACTATGTATCAACAGTATTTCTAATTAAAAACCTCACTGTGAAAAGACAAATCATTTTTAAAGAAAAAAATAAAAATATCATGTACAAAAAAAAGGAATGGTGAAGTCTATGGCTCTGGTTTTCATGTTCACCCCATTTGTTTATTGATTGGATCCTGTAATAGGACCCCTTATATCCGTGTGGCAGGGTTAATCTTGTTCTATTTTATATGTATTGATTCCCCCTTTTTTCCTGCCCACTATAAAAAAAAAACCCTGGGGAACCCCCTTCTATTAAACAATTTAAACTGAGGCCTAGCAGTATTGAGTGTTTTTGGGGGGCTGTTTGGGGGGGTTATAGGTTTTTGGGGGTGGGTTTGGGGGTCTGGGAGCACTGCTGGGATAGTGTCACTTTTTCCATTTTTACTTTTGGCCTGTTTGGGGGTGTTCTGCTTTTTTGCGGGTTGGTTGAGGGGTCTGGGGGCATTGCTGGAAAGCTCTAATATCGAATGCAAGTGTTTTGGATAAAATCCATGGTGAAATAGTGTTTCTGTTTTTGCTCACTTGCTTGTTTTTGGGGGGCTGTTTGAGGGGGGTTCTAGGTTTTAGGGGGTGGGTTTCGGGGTCTGGGAGCACTGCCGGGATAGTCTAATTTTGATTGCAAGTGGTTTGAAGAAAGTCCATGGTGGGAAAGGGGAGTTAGGGCCTAGCTGCAGAGTGCGTTTGGAGTGATTTTGACTGGTAGGCCACAAATTTTCTAAGTGTCATATTTTCCATTTTTGCTTTTGGCCTGTTTGGGGGTGTTCTGCTTTTTTGCGGGTGGATTGAGGTGTCTGTGGGCATTGCTGGGAAGATCTAACATCGGATGCAAGTGTTTTGGATAAAATCCATGGTGAAACAGTTTGTCCGTTTTTGCTCACTTGCTTGTTCTTGGGGGGCTCTTTGGGGGATTCTAGATTTTTGGGGGTGGGTTTGGGAGTCTGGGAACACTGCTGGGATAGTATAATTTTGATTGCAAGTGGTTTGAAGAAAATCCATGGTGGAAAAGGGGGGTTTGGGCATAGTTGCAGAGTGCGTTTTGGCACGATTTTGAGTTAGGGTTAGCACTTTTGCATTTTTTGGGGGGCTACTTGGAGGTGTTCTACATTTTTGCGACCGGGTTCAGTGGTCTGGGAGCACTACTGGGAATGTGTAATTGTGATTGCAAGTGCTTTGAAGAAAATCTGAGGTGACTTTTTTTTCAAAAATTGCATTTCTGCGGAGGGCTACTTGGTGGGGGGCTCTAGATTTTTGCAACTGGGTTTAGGGGTCTGGGAGCACTCCTGGGAATGTCTAATAATCATTGCAAGTATTTTGAAGAAAATCCATGGTGGAAAAGGGGTCTTTTGGGCCTAATTTCAAAGTGCGCTTTCTGCTTGATTTTCAACTAGGCCTCATCCCCGTCGCAGTATTGCATGTTTTTGGGGGGCTACTTGGGGGGTTCTACAGTTTTGTGCCTGGGTTACGTGGTCTAGGGGCACTCCTGGGAATGTCTAATTTTGATTGCAAGTGTTTTGAAGAAAATCCACAGTGGAAAAGGGGGGTTTGGGCCTACTTGCAGAGTGCGTTTTGGCACATTTCGAACTTAGGCCTGTAGCACTATTGCATGATTTTAGGGGGCTAATTGGGGGGGTTCTACATGTTTGCAACTGGGTTCAGGGGTCTGGGAGCACTCCTGGGAATGTCTAATATTGAATGCAAGTGTTTTGAAGAAAATCCATGTTGGAAAAGGGGGGTTTGAGCCTAGTTGCAGAGTGCTTTTTGGCACGATTTGAAGTTAGGGTTCAACCTGGTATCAGTATCGCATGTTTTTAGGGGGCTACTTGGGAGTGTTCTACATTTTGCCGACTGGGTTCAGGGGTCTGGGAGCACTACTGGAAATGTCTAATTTTTTGTTTGCAATTTTTTTAAAGAAAATCCATGGTGGATCCGCAGAATTCAACCATAGTTACTATTACTATCCTTGTAAAGGAGAACCTGGTTACACACTTTTTAAGTGATGATTGTATATAATAATAATGTCAGCTCTGAAAACTGAAAGTGTTATTTTTGCACTACACAGTATACCTTAGATTTTTTTAACTGGTTCACTTCCTGTTTTTTTCCATCAAAAATTACAGGACGGCTTTTGCCATGTGCCATGGAACAAACGGTGAACTCAGACGCAATCCGCAATTACTCATCAGGCAGCCAGTGGACAGTGTGTCTGGTCACCAATATTGATCGACGGAGCCTAAGATGGAATGGAGGAGTATATCGCGAATAAGAGGAATGGCTGGATGCATGCAACTTCACCAATTCAACAGGACAACTACAACATAAAGTTACAGTATTCTCTCTTAACTTCTTATCTTTTAGATGTTATTGTTGTAAACTTGAACTTCTACGAATGTGACTAGGTGCGTTTCTTTGTTCTCTGCTTCAAAGTCATCTCTCCAGCTATTTCATACTTTTCTTTGCTATTTTTATAACTAACTTAATGTACTAATAATAAGTGTTTATTCTCTATGAGGGCAGAAAGGCAAGTGAAATTGCGTAATTAATGCAGCCCTGCACTAGTGTCAATGTCAAATTGTTTCCTTAAACTTACTAATAAGATGTAGTAAGTACAACTTTTCAGTAACCTAACCACCCGTTTAGCAAACAACTTCATGCATGCAGTAGTGCACTACCTTTATGTCCCTTAAATGATGTTTGGATATCTTTGAATCCAAACATTTGTTTCTCTTCATTTGTTGTTTGTACATGCAGTGTTTTTTTTCTTCTCCCCACAAATCTTTTCCCAAAAACCCCATTCCCATCCAATCTTCAAAAACCCTAACCCTCTTCCCCCAGGCTGTGTGGTTTTTCATTGAGGTATGACAACATGACAATAAGAAATTCCACACAGTTGCTGGGGAGGATAAGGTCTAAGCAACAGAAAAATGTTGGAAAATGGAATTTCATGTGCGACATCGTGGATTGAGCATCAAACATCATGCTCATACACATGATGAATCAAATGGTTAAATCTTATGTTTAAGTATCCTTTGCCTTCATAATATTTCTTATAGTAGCCATAGTCCACGAAACTAGTACTTATATTTATAATACTTTAGCACTGCTTAGGCTGCAATTTATGGCACTGTTCTGTAGCGTACTATCTATCGTACTGTTTCTAATGCTACGCTCAGGCCACTCAATGTTTCATCTCCTTTTTTTTCATATGCTGCTACAGCCAGTGTGTACCATACTACTACCAGCACAACAATGATTTTTCATCTGTTGAGGATTCAAGTCAACAAACAACCTTAATCACCATTTGCCATGCAGGCAGCCCTGTGGCTAACCCTATTCTCAAACACGAATCAGAGGTAAGATAAGCATTTTGGAGAGGTAGAATAATGGGCTAGGACTGGGAGGAGAACAGAGACTGCCAGTACTACTAGTAAAGTTCTAGTAGGGCTACTGAATTCACTAACTCGGTTACTGGCACTTTGGTACATTTCAGGACTGTTTCATTCATGCTGGTAAGTTGGAAGAAACCAAACGTCCAGTAACCACCGCCCACCCCCACACAAAATAATATGAACGTGTATACTATGTTTTGGTATAAAAAATAATTACTAAGAAATATATTGATGTAGTCAAAAAATAAAATAAATTAACCCAACTCACCCCACTGTTTAACCCCAACCAATGTCCAAAAGTCCAAAAGTCCCCTTTCCCAAACACCCAAATTCCCACCCCCCCCGAACAGTCTTTAAAAAAGAGGCAATGGACAGTCACTTCCTCCTGTGGCGTAGTGTGGATAGCTGTTCAAGCACGTCCCGCAGCTCTTTGCGGAGGACCCAGAGCTGGGGCTGATGTTTTTCGACCAGGTAGCTCCAGGTAGCCCACTCTTTTACGGAGGCGGCGCTGACGTACCATCCAGGCTCGGGGGGGGGGGGCAGCTTATTGTGTTGCTGCTGTGTGGCAGCGGCGGGAGGCTGTCGGGCCACAACTCTGTTTGGCGGGGCTCTGGAGGAGGATGCAGTGGTTGCTGTCTCCTTCTCCTGCTCCCGAGCTCACAGCCGCCGATACTCAGCACAAGTAGCCTCCAGCTTACAGGCCCTGGCCCGGACAGCCATCTCCTTTCTGGTGAGCTTTTTCGGAGTAGCATCTATATGAAGAAAGAAAGAAAAATACTGTAGCCAATAGTCTTTAACATAAAGTCAAAATAATTAAACGGAAAGTTGACTCTCAGTAACTCCAGCAAGTAGCAAACACAGTATAACATTTTGGCATGTATCTTTCCGCCGTCTTTGTAGGCCTGTGACATTACTGGGAGTTTCAGGAATTCCACTAGCAGGACTATGGATGGACTCACTACTACATACATAGTAAGGGAGCACTAAAAAAAGTCTTCTGTTTTTTTCTCTTGTTTTGCAAAAGAAATTACTGGTACCTAAACTTGTGGTAGCCGGCATGGCCGCTCTCTCAGCTTGCACCCAAGAAAAACAGACACAAGCCATGATGACGCAGACTCGCAGTACTTTAGGCAGTACATGAAGGTGGGGATAGGAAGCTCTTCCTTTTCTATAGGGGTGGCACTGCCACTGGCCATACTCGGTTACATCAAGGGCTACTGCTCAATGTAATGATATATTTTGCACTGCCCCCCCCCCCCCCGGGCTTTAACTACTACAAAAGAAGAATGAAGATTATTCAGCTTCGATCATATATTATTATCCTGCTGATCAGATGATCTTTGGTTATATGATGGATGACTTTAGGTGCTTTGTTTTGATGGATTGAGTGAACTACAGCGATTTATGAAAACTGTTTATTATACAAAAAAAACCTGAAATGAACTATCCCGTGATATATCAATGTTGTTGTTTATATGAACAAGGTACTCGGCTCTCTCAGTCAGATCTAGAGAAAAAGTTTTATTGTAAGTTGTTTAAAAACGTTAAGCAATGTCTGATGATTAATTCTCATAATATAGTATTTTTAAACCTATCCTTTCTTACCTACAGTGCATCCATCACTGTCCAGCCCCTGCCCCTCTTGGTCTCCCTCGCCCTGATGAAGATGCAGCCTCATTAGGCCCAGCATCGAAACGCGCGTTGGCGTAACTTACTTGGATGGCACCTATGCAGCACAAGCTCCGTTATACCATCAACTGCACCTTGCCTCCATGTTATTGTTGCAGCCTCTAGTGGCCATTGTTTAAAATCTTTTTTTCCCTAGACTGCTATGTATCTATGTAAGATTGTAGTATGAATGAGTTGACTGCCTGAAGTGGTGAAAGAGAATACATGCTTTGAGTGACTGAGGGAGTATGTGGGACCTAAAATAATGTTTTTTCCATATTCTTTGCACTTGTGAAACCTTATGATTCCATGCCTACTTAGAATGTATATTTTTTTGATCTATTGTAAATAAAATATATGTATTTTTCCAGAAAGTGGTTTGAATCATAAATTAATACATGTCCTGCTCAGACAGGTTTTCTCTGTCACTTGTTATTCCTATGTAAGGATCCCCCTGTGGGACCGCCTAATTTACCCTGGCAGGGTTTTTGTTATTCTATTCAGTTGAACTACAGCGATAGTCCACCCATGACACAGCTGAAATAAAATTATTAACATAGGGAGTGAGTGTGGTACCCATAATTGCCAGAAGAAGGGACTTGACTTGATATAATGTTGTCAACTATACAATACGTACACAATAGATGATGTGCTTGCAAAGTAAAGTACTGTACTGTTAGTCAAGGCAGGGAGTATTTGTGAACAATCACAAATTCTAGTATTTGGATTTCCTCAGCTTTGCTACTCTGGCACGGACATGCTGTTCAAAGTAACAATCTTCATCCACTCAGCATCTGCTCTACTACATCATACACCTCTGCTATCGATGAGGAAAAAGAAAATAACATACAGGCTTCCAAAGTACCTCTATCATTCTTCTTAATGTCTCAAATGTACCAAGTTTTCTTTTTCTCAACAACCAACTAACACCCTTTTCATTATATTTTGGAAACCACCGTCTTCTTCTCTTGACTTGCATTCAAAAACACCATTCTTTACAGTCATAAATGCTAAGACTCACTCGTCTTTCATTTCACCCTTCTTTCACTTTTCGTTCTTCACATGCCTAAAGTACATCTGATATGACTTGGCTTCACGATAAAAGTTTACCACCTGAGTTGAAGTCAAATACAGGGGGCCATTGCTTACCCGAGAAGTACCACCGCTAATGCTATTACAAGTCAAGGTTGACTGTCTTCTCCGTAATAGCCAAAGAAGTAGTTCTAAATTAGTAACTGTTCTTAACAGTACAGTGTACTTGTACTAGTGTACTGTGTAGTGCACAGTACATCATACACTCCTTTGCGAGCCTACTCAAAAATTTCAATAAGTAAGGAGTATAATAACTTACCACCCTCCGCCGCCGCTGAGCCTTCCCCCAGCTCCTCCTGGTGGCGCCGCTGCATCCACCCCTAGAGTGGACCCCTCCGCACTGCTGGCCCCGGCACTGGTGGTCATCTGTGCCGCATCAGATGTTGTGACGTCTAGAAAAAACATGTCATATTTTCAGATGCCATACACAACCCTCTATTTCGTGTCGTAATGGAAGAAAATGTTACATAACACATTTTATATTACTGGGATTGAAAAAAGGTAACAGTTTTGGGGAGGGTGTTAACTTTTTATATGCTTATCCCATTAAATGCTACACTTCTTAGGACAACTGATGAATGCTTGCTTAACGTGCACCATTTTTCTAATTACAGAAAGAAGATTACATTGCCCTTCTGCCAACAGGACGGTTCACCAACTGCTAGTAAGTCTTCACCAGCAGTACTTTAAGTACTTTAAAGAAGGTCGGGGCTCCCGCACAGTTATTCTAATAATTTCATGTGTCTGTTAACTATTACGTTAAAGTAATTTGATTTATGGGAATGTTGTTTAAACTTTAACGTAATCTATCAGCAGTTCTCGCTTCGAGTACTACGCTAATAAAAATAAAGAAATAATTTTTTCATTTCTTAATTGAAAATAAAACTTTAAAACTAAAAAACACTGTGTGGTTTTTGTTCACGAGTGAGTGAGCGGAAGGGTTTGAACTACTGCACTTGGCAGTCATGTTTCAGTGACTCAGATAGGCCGGGTAGTCTTCTTCTGTTCTTCTGGGTCGTAAAATCATTGGTCAGACACACTAGATAGTCATTCAGGGCATTGGGGGTTCAACTTCTGTTCTGGATCAGAGTTTTGTTTAACACCGTTTGCCGACTGGGCAAGCTTAGCTACCTACACAGACCGACTCATAATTGTAAATAGTAGTAGCACTAGTCTAGATTAGAAGACGATCAAAGACTCTTTAGTAAAAAATAGAATTAGGAAACAGTTTGTAATTAATAGGAGCTGTAAAAGTTAGGGAAGTATAAGTATTAATATAACAATAGAACAATTTACTGGGGCCAGCAGAAGAGCCTGCAATGGACCGATCCTGTGACTGTCCACCTTCTTCCAACGGAGTCTCAATGGTGCTAGTCGCCTTGCCCCTGGGAGGTGCTGATGATCATGAAATAAAGAAACACAGCATGGATGATTGTTTTTTTTGAAATATTTGATTTCTTTGAACACAATCTAAAATTATCTCGGGAAAACAAATTAACCACAATTGCACTACATGTATTGACCTATCTTATCTGGTCAACTAGGAGGATAGTACAGTATTGCAGGATTTGCAGACCATCTAATAGGAAAGTTATGTAATTCACTAACTACACCAACAACAAAAAGGTTCTACTACGACTGCCATCACTCATCAGCATGAGACGTCAAGTGACAGACACAGTCCGTCATCATGATTGCAGACCACTAACAAATATCCTATAACAAGTAATAAATAATATACTCAACGTATCAATCCACCACGATCTCTTCTTAGTGGCAGCAGGAGTACAAAGAAGGACTAGACTTGGGTCTCTACTGTCTCTAGCATTACGCAGTTATGCTCTCAAATGAGCAAAAAGTTGCAAACAAGTAAGCATAATAGCAACGCAAATTACCAGGCGAGCAACTGCAATGACAGAAGCTATTTAAACATTAATTCACCTGCAATGTAATCGAATCAGCAGCATCCATACTCTTCCGGAAAAAAATAGATTAGCAATATAACACAGAGCAGAAGAAAACAAAGTAGTTATTAAATAGCTACTCACCAAGGCCAGGGATCTCCACACCTAGCAGGTGGAGCAGGTCCTGCTCCCAGTCGAGGACGTCGGCCTACCGGTGCGTCACTTGGTTGTAGGTGCACCAGACCCCTGACTCCCTCCGCATGGCCCGGCACACCTTATCCCACCACTGGCGACGCTCCCGGAGGCCATACCCTTGACTGGGCCTGCCCCCTGCTTCCACGGTCTTAGGGTGGTGGCGTAGAACAAAAAATATAAGGGCGGCTACCTCCACCGCGGTAAAAACCTCCCTGGCCACTACATTCACTCCCCTCAATCGCCCGCAAGGGAGCCGGCTACGGGGTGCGGGACCCTTCCCCTTTGACTTGCCGGCTCCCTTTGCCATAGTCCTGGGCGAAAGAAGAAAAGAATAGGGGGAAAAAAATAAAAGAGAGATCTAAACAAAAAAAGTAGTTATTAAAGTAAAAAAAAGTTGAAAAAAATCCACAAAATATAGATCTAGGCAAATAGAGGGATAGATAATGAGCAAAAAAGATTAAAAAAAAGTTCAAAGAAACAAAGGATTGCAAAGATTAAAAGAGGATAGAAAAGCCAGGCCCAGAACCATGGCAATGAATGAAAAACAAGATGGCCGTGCCCATTGAGGACCGCGTGGGTAAGTTTGCGCGATATTTCCCCTGCGAGCAACCAAAAACACACGCAAACTCGTGATAGCGCGCCGCACACAACGCGAGATTGCCAATAGCGCCCGGAAACGACAATACGTAACGCGCACAAGATGGCCCCGCCCATGTACGACCGCATGGGTAACTTTGCGGTCGGCACGCTGCAAGCGGCCCGCGAATACGCAAAAAACCCTGCGAACACGCAAAAAAAACCAAAATCCGCAAATTTGCACGAATTCCTGAATTTTGCAGATCGCAAATTCCCTTTTGCACGAATTCACGTAACGCGAATTCGCGCATTTTGCCCATACTTAGTTCCTCCATTGGTCACATCCGCCCTCTCATCGAGTGATATACATACATCAGTAAATACTGTTGCTACACACTCCAGCAAAGTTACATAACACTGCCTCCAGCCTGCCCACCAAACACATCCTCCTAGTTGATGACCTACCTTTAAGCGAAGCCCGCTCAGTTAACCACCTCCAAACACAGACCACTGGCGCATCCATTACACTCTACTCTTCCCCCTATGAAACACGCAGTTCTGCTTTTCCGCCCACCTTTATAACCACCCCTCGGATGTCACTGTGAACCCATGACCGCCGCCCACTGCTCCCCAGTCTACCACCGACAGAAAGACTGATGGCCGGTCCCCATCTAACCACTGCCTACCAGTAAAAGACAGAGCCTTTCAGCTGCTACCCACCCCTATTGCTACTGTAGTAGTATAAAACATGTCAATCCGAGCTGTACCCTGGGAAGGAGAAGGTGAAAGCTTGCAGGAGTATGTGGAGGCCCTTTTCCTGCAGGTTCTAGCGGAGGTGTACCTCTCGGAGATCCGCATGGACAGAGTGCATCGAGTTGGGCTGCCACGTGGCGCGCGCTCGCCGTCGCCGGACATTTTAGTTTGTGTCCACGACTTTCAATTAAAAGAGAGGATCCTACGAAAAGCCAGGGATATCAACAACCTGCAGTTTCGGGGACACAGCCCCCAGCTCTTTCAGGACTTGGCGGCCTCCACATTGCAGAAGCGGCGGGACCGGTCACAGCTTTCCTGCGGGACCACGGGGTGTCCTACTCCTGGGGCCACCCCTTTCCGCTCATCTTTAGATGGCAGAACAGACTGGTGCAAATAGGATCCCTGGAGGCTGCCAGGGAACTTCTGGGCATGGAAGTGGAGGCCGCGTCGGCTGGTGCCAACGCTTCCCCGAGAAGACGACGCTGTTCCCGCTCCCCGGCATGGCAAAGAGTGGGCCGCCTTGGTGTGGCGGAGGGCCCGACTCCCTCGGCGAGCCAAAGTGAAAGGGGAGAGGTCCTTGCCTCGGTGGCTTTGGTAACTGACTCGGGCCGGATAGACAGCTCTTCGGCAGCCTAGGCTTCCCCAACGGCGGCCCGTGGGGCCGGAGGGGCTCTACCACCTCAGGTACATTAAGGGACCGTGCTCCATTGGAGGGTTACCCCGACCCTGAACTCGAGGGGGGCATTACCCGGGTCTTCTACCCCCGACCCTTATGGTCATGTCCGGCTGCTTCTTTTCTTGGTATATTTGTTTTCTTTCCGGTTCTGGAACTGTTTTTTCTACTTAACCTCTTGGGGCTCCTTTGGATTGGGGGGGTTGTTTTGGACTGGGCTCAGTGGTGGTAGCTGTGGATCTGATGTGTTTGCGGGTGTGGTCGGGTTGTTTATGGCGCTACAGGGGGCACTATGTAGAGCGGGGTGTGGGAGGGAAATGTCTAAATGATGCCTGTTACGATAGGTTCCTGGAATGTTAAAGGACTTAATTCCCCCCAAAAGCATCAGAAGGTGTGGAAATATATTATAGATCATCATCTGGATGTGGTGGTACTGCAGGAGACTCATTTGGCCCGCAGGGACGAAACCAGGCTTAAGAATAGGCAATACCCACTGATATACAGGTCTTCTGCCGCCACTCAGCATCGGGGGGTGGCACTTCTGTTCGGCTCTACACTGCAATTTAAACCCATGGGGGTGCGTAGTGACAAGGACGGTAGATGGCTGATGGTGAAGGGGATGCTCCTAGGCAAGCTCTGCACGTGGGTGGTTCTCTATGCGCCGAACACGAGCCAAAATGGGTTCCTTGAGGCTTTCATGCGGGAGGTGGGGGATTTTGGGGAGGGTGCTTTGATAGTGATGGGAGACTTCAATTTGGTGTGGGACAAAGGCCTGGATTGCTCGCATCAACAGAGGACGGAGGCGGGCCTCTTCTCCTCCGAGTTGCGGGATGCTATGGACAGTCTGGGTCTCATTGATGGCTGGCGCGCCCTCCACCCTCACACTAGAGACTACACGTTCTTCTCCCATGTTCACCACACGTATTTGCGTCTCGATCACATCTTTCTGAACCAGTCATTACAGGGGGACCTGCGGGAAAGTAGGATATTCCCGCTCTCTGTATCAGATCACAGCCTCTTGGCTGTATGCCTGACTTGGGCCCCGGGGACGTCCCCCCACCGCAAATGGTACTTCCCTGTCTCACTCGCTGGAGGCGGAGCTGGCGACACTTGAAACTGCGCACAAGAAGAATCCTTCTCGAAGGACGCTCCGTTCGCTTGCAGCAGTGCGGGGTAAACTCAGGGCCCACTATAATAATCGGGCGGAGTATACCCTCCTGCGCTTACGACGTCTTTCTTACGCACAAGGCAATAAAGTGGGGAAACATCTGGCTCGACAGCTTCGCGATAAGCGTGAGAGAGAATATGTGGGTGGCATCCGGGCTCCCTCGGGCGCCTTGGAGCATCAATACGCGGCCAAGGCGGAACTTTTCGGCAAATTCTATGCCGCCCTGTACTCGGCGGATACCTTGGTGCCGGAAGATCAAGAGGAGTACCTGAGGGCTCATCCGCTTCCGCAGGTTTCCAAGGAGTGGAATGACCTTTTGGAGGCCCCCTTTACTAGGTAGGAAGTGTTGGCCGCAATTAAGTCCCTTAAACAGCTTAAGGCGCCAGGCCCAGACGGCTTCACAGCACCCTTCTATCAGACCTTTGCCTCTGAGCTGGGGGACTTCCTGGTGACCCTTTTTAATGGCATGAGGGAGGCGGGCCAGACTAAAGGCTCCATGGCGGAGGCGATGATTTCGATTATCCCCAAAGCCGGGAAGGACCCCTCGAAGTGTGAATCATACCGGCCCATAGCTCTACTGAATGTGGACGCTAAATTATACTCCTCCATCTTGGCTGCACGGCTCCAGGACCTTATGCCTGCCCTTATTCATCCCGATCAATCGGGATTTATAAAGGGTCGCCAGACCCACGACAACACCAGAAGGCTGATACACTTGATCGAGAAGGCCAATCGCTTCAAGATCCCGGCGGTCTTGGTGGGCTTTGACGCTGAAAAAGCGTTCGATCGGGTAGACTGGAACTTTCTCTTTGGTACGCTGGCGGCCTTTGGCTTTTCCCCCAAATTCATAGATATGCTTCGGGCCAACTACCACAGTCCTCGATCAAGGGTCATGGTTAATGGCCATGTTTCACCCTTCTTTGCACACTCCCGGGGTACGCGGCAGGGCTGTCTCCTATCTCCCCTACTCTTTGCGCTCAGCATTGAACCCCTAGCCCTTAGGGTACGGGTGGACCCGGACATCAGTGGTCTCCCCTTCTCGGGAGAGCAACATAAAATCTCCTTTTTGCTGATAACGTTCTATTGTCACTGTTAGAACCGGCTGTCTCTAGTTGGCAGAGGTATACACTTCTGACAAATAGGGACACACCTTTTCTAGTCAGGGCAAGGGGATCACACCCTTCGATAACCCCTGCTCACCCCCTTGGTAGCTTGGCAGAGCAGACAGGCTTATCTCAGAGGCTGTGTGTTAAGTAATTATGACCACATACAGTAATAAAGTGAATACACTACAAATGGACACGACACAGTAGTATTATAAAAATAAGTATTTTTATATAAGGCTTAGCACAAGACCAAATAACGACAAAAATGTACACAATCGTAATAAATACTCGGGGAAGGGAAAAAGGATAGTTCAAAGGTAGTTTCTTCTTTAGCACAAAAGTCTTTAGTATCAAAGCAAATCTTCTTCTTGGCAATACAGTTCTTAGCAACAGGGTAACCCACACGGGGGCTACACGACGTCGAGGCAAAGTTATTCCAAAGGTTCGGCGTCGACCGCGAGGAGCGCTACGTTGAGCCCGGAGTCACACGGACCCCCAACAACACAGTACCTTTAGGAAAGTGAAGCACACGATGATCAGCGGCGTCGAGCAATCCGGCGTCGCGTCTTCGGTGTCGATCAGGCCTCGGCAGGCGTCGTCGATGGTGCGGTTGCACAGAGTGAGCAGCGCTCACGGCGTCGAGAGGGCACACAGTTGACGCGATCAGCAGCGGTGCGGACACGAGGTCCCTTGGAGCTAGAGCCGTACTCCCACTCACTGGCGTTGCTGCTGGCGTCGGTCGGGCCCGGCGGCCGGTCGTCGAGGAAGCGGGACACTGGGGCCGTTACCCACTACGTCGAGCTGGATTCGGCGACGTCCGTCGGCGTCGAGATTGCTGGCTCTTTCAGAGGTGCTGGATTCACAGGTTCCAGCAAATAGCACTTTAGCAGATGAAGTCCTTTAGCCCTGTGACTTCAGCAGGAGACTGGCACTCTTCCAGTCCTTGGAGATTTTCTTAGCAAGCGTGAGAGTACACACACAGTTCCTCTCTCCTGGTTCCTTGGCAAAAATAAAGCACTGTAGGATTCCCCCCAGCAAACAGCACACCGGCAGAAGGGGTAGGCAAGTCCTTAGATCAGCAGGCCTCTTGTCCTTGGTTTCAGGGTTCCTTGTCAGAAGTGATCTGATTTCTTGGTTCAGGGGTCCTTCTCTTATACCACTTTTCGGCTTTGATCCCTTTGTCCATGCAGGGGAATTTCCCAACATCCTGGGTCTGTTTTGGGTGGAGCCCGGCATAAGCACCTGGCCTATTCACTGAGCAGGGCTGGGTCCTCAGCCGCCCAGCAGGAGGTGGAGCCAGCATTGGCACTGGCAGGAGCAGAGCTATCGGCCTCCTGGCAGGAGGTGGGGCTAGGATCATCCATGGCAGGCACAGAGCCATCAGCCGCTTGGCAGGAGGTGGAGCCAGCATTGTATCAGGCAGGGCAGGCTATCAACAACTACTCTCCCCCTACTCTCAACGCAAATGTCCCACTCATCCCACACTGACTCATCCAGACCTGTGGAGCCACCCAGCTCCTGTCACACACACGCAAGACCAGCAGAAACCAGAAATGGTTAGACAAGAAAATAGACACTTTCTAAAAGTGCTATTTTCAAACCCAGAGTCCAAAAACCATCCACACCAACGGATGCGTAATTAAACCCCGAGTTCAGGGATACCAAACTCGACATTGCACCATGCTCCCCGAGCCAGCTAGGATCATAGCGTTAATAATCCCGGCGGCCCATTCTAACTAATGGAGAGCAGGCTACCTCGCAATAGTGAAGAACGAAGATGGCGGTAATTCACTATTAGGACATGCCAACTTGGTCAGGCGTATCCTACCTTATACTTACAATGCACCCAGCCCGTGGGCCTACCATAGGGGTGACTAACATGAAGCCAAGGGAAGGTTTGAGGGGCTGGCAAGTAGGTATACTTGCGCAGCCGGCGTGACAGTACCAGACTGCACGTGGGTCTCGCAATGACCGACCCGTAGACATTCTTTTACGAGGCCGCTCCTGTGGGTGGCACAACAAGTGCTGCAAGCCCACGAGCGGCATTTGTATTTACAAGCCCCGGCACTCCTGGTGCACTAGACTAGGGACTGACCGTAAACCAAATAAGCCAAACATGGATACAATAGATACATCAATTTAACATAGGGAGCACTTGCGCTGTGGCACTGATCAGCAGTGACACCGCGCCCAAAGCATATACCAGCAAAACATCGAAAAACAGTGGAGGCAAACAGAAAAAATGGAGGAGAGACTCAAGCCAATGATGTCAGGTCTAACAGTCACTAGCGGACCCGGGAAACTCCCTTCCGCGGGTACAGGAGGTACTCTCTCAGTTTGAAGCTGTGGCGGGTTTTCGGGTCAACCCTACCAAATTATACATCCTTAACCTCACGCTACCATCTGCTGAGGTGGACCGTATCCGGCCGCTCATGCCCCTATCATGGGCCAGCTCCTCTTTACAGTACCTCGGGGTCCGGCTGACCTCATCCGTCACCACTCTGTATGCGGCCAACTTCCCACCTTTGCTGGCCCAGATACAGACTGAGCTTAATCGGTGGAAGCCCATGTTCATTTCTTGGCTGGGCCGCGTCCATGCTGTTAAAATGACAATGCTCCCTAAGCTCCTATACCTGTTTCAAGCACTTCCTATTGCTTTAGATGGGGGCTTTTTTAAGCGTGTTAAGACCATGATCCTACATTACATCTGGCAAGGGGGTCGCGCTAGACTTTCCTTTCTCACGCTGCGACGGCCTTTGAAGAAGGGTGGGGTCGGCCTCCCAGATATGCATCTCTATTATAAGGCAGCGCAACTCCGAGTGCTGGTCGAGTGGACCCAGATTGAATCGGAGAAGCACTGGCTGCATATGGATAGGAGTGTGGCGGAGAGGTCCATATGGGACCTGGTCTGGAAGGCGAAGGGGGATCGCCCTCGGAACGCCTATATTAGCACGCCTACGAGTACCACCCTGAAGGTCTGGGACTCAGTTTCTAGCGATGAGAGGTGGACTTCCTTCCCATCCCCCTTCACCCCTATACATTTTAACCCGGCCTTTCCACCAGCTCTCACGGAGGGCCCATTTGATGGGTGGAGAGCGGGGGGTGTTACGCGCTCACGCACCTGTTTCATGGTTATGAGCCGCTTACCTTCCACAATTGCATGCGTGATTATGCGGTGTTACCATCCGAGCGTTACCGACATGCTCAAATGCTACACTGGGCGTTGTCGCCGGAGGTGCGAGATGCAGCGACAAGGCCTCCCACGGATTTCTAATCCTTTATCACCCGCACCACGTCCATGAGAGGGGTGATCTCCTTCCTATATGACCTTCTGCTGGCCACGGCTATCTTGCCCCGCCCTAGATACATGAGTTTGTGGGAAGAGCACTTGGGTCGGGATATCTCTGACGAGGAGTGGACTCACCTCTGGCGTGACCTGCACAGATTTAATCATTCTATTGACCTTAGGGAGGCCCACATGAAAACGATGTTGGACTGGTATCTTTACCCAGCCTGGTTGAAAAAGATCTTTCCCTCTACGTCGGATAGATGTTGGCGAGGTTGTGGTCTCTTGGGGGATTTTCGCCATATTTGGTGGGACTGCCCTGTCATTCGCCCCTACTGGGAGGAGATACTGTCCCAAATCAAGGATGTGTTGGGTTACCCGGTTCCTGAGTCGATAGGCTTCGTTCTCTTGGGTCTCCGTGATCCGCTCCTGGAGCATCAGACCAAAGCGGATAAACAAATCCTTTGGCTCTGCATGGGTGCGGCCAAGCTGACCTTGGCGGCGGCTTGGAAAAAGAAGGAGGCCCCTGCACTTTCCCTCTGGTATGCTAGGTTGTGGAAACCTCTGAGTATGGAACGTATGGCGGATGTTTTTAGAGGAGATTTCAAAAACTTCATCTTCAGATGGGGTCCGCTAGTCCGCTTCCTTTCTCAAGGTTTACCGTCAGCGGTCTGCCCGCCCACTTTACGGCGGCTTTTGCCTGGCGCCACTGTGAACAGATGCCTTTCTATGGACTCCCCGCTGGGGGCAACATTGTTGGCTGGCAGACTTTGAGAATCATCCTGGCTGAGGTGGCAGCGTTGTCCAATCTTCAGCAATATTACACTCCTATGCCAGGTAGAATGAGCTCCTGCGAGGGCTTTTGTTGCATTTACTGTGTTTCTATCCTTCCCTTACTTCCCTTTCTCTTCCTTCTTGTACTTTCAATAAAATATCTTTAACAAAAAAAATAACCTCTGTTCACTGTTGAGCAGAGCTGCAAGAATAACCCAAAAGAATGCATCATTATAGCTATAGGTCCCAATTCTTCCCTTTACACTGGATTGTACTCTGCGCAGAGAACTCTGCTTGTGAGTATTAGTGATATATTTTTGCATCTCCTTTCTGTGGGTCACATCACTCATCATCTTGAACTGCAAGTGTCCCCACTCCAGCGTGGCAGGCACCCAGAACAGCTTTGTAGTCCTTCTCTGTCGCTGTGCTGGTGTCTGTCTCCCTCTATGCGGTCAGGCTGAACCTCCGGTCTGCAGGGAGCACTGCTGGTACTTGGAGGCCCATTAGAATTACGGGCGGATCGCAACTGCCGGCATGGCGGTGGCGATCCTCCCGTGATCCGACCCTGCCCGCCACCCAATTCCCCCTGCCATATTACTTTGGTGGGGGGGACCGCGGCGGACGGAAAGACCGTCTGCCCCTTTTCTGCCCAGTCAACGAGTTGACCGGGTGGAAAAGGGTTTAATATGGTGGCGGTTTCTGTTAGACACCGCCATCCATATTACTATGCATGTGGGGACATGCATTTCCGTGATGGCGTTGCCCCACGGAAAGGCATGCAGTGTCTGACATTGGGGGCCCGTTGCGGGGCCCCTAGGGATTCTGGGGGGGTGGGGGTGCACATGGGGGGTACCTATTGTACCCTGCATCAGTTCCATGCACAACATGGCAGGCACCGCGCGGTGCCTGCCATGTTGTGAATGGAAGTGCACAAAATGCCTTCCTGGCATTGTGGCGGGCGGTGCTGAGTGCACCGCCCGCCACAATGCCAGGAATGCAGGATGCGCCAGAAACGGTGGCAGGTGCATCCTAATTGCCCCCACGGGACCCCCGCCCTTATGGCGAGCAGTCTCGTTTCCCGATAGGTGGCGGGCGGACAAAGTTTGCCCGCCATCCTAATGAGCCCCTTAGTCTCCTCCAGTGGTTCTGACTGTTTGATTTTAATGTCCGCTGCCACCGTGCTTTACATCTGCCTCCCACAGTATGAGTGGTGGCAGCCGAGGTTAAAGTCAAAGGGTCATCAATGCACTGAGTCATTTTCACTGATTGCCAAACGAAGGCAGATATAAAGCACGATGTTGGTCAACAGACAATAACTGTGTATTTTCTGAGAATGGACTTTGCTGAGTCGAGCCACGTGTTCTAGCACTGAGTGAAGTGATTTTTCGGAGAGAGTTGGGCATTGGCATGGTGGTAAAAAGATAGATTTTTTTTATAAAGGTTTGCAAAAAAACGCAAAAGGGTGGGCATGTGCAGAGAGTGCATGGCCTTTCTGGGAGCTTTGAAGGGTGGGTAGGAGCTACATTACTCCTAATGCAAAGGAGACCATTTACCATGAAAGAAAATTATTCCTATGTGGATGCCATGAATTTATCCAGAATACTCGAGGACCCAAGGGAAACACCTGGCCAATTACGTAAAAAAAGCAATAGCATTGGCATCTGCTAACAAGTCCTAAGAGTCAATACGTTTTATAGTCATGATGTAGAAAACTACACAAAACCACTATTACTGTCAACATTTAAAAGTAATGCTTTAGAGCGCCCAGTGTTTAAATGTGCTTTTATTTAAGTAATGGGTATCCAGCCTTACAGGCAAAACTGGCACCATGAAACAATACAAGTATTGGGGGCTAGGCTGCACAAAGTGGTTCCTCTGCTTACTATCTAACCACAGTATGGGCTCCAAAGAAATTCGGCTTAAAATCACTGAAGCTGGGTGTGAGGCGCTCTCGCTTGGAAAAATATGTGTGTTGCGTGGCCTTTAGTAGCTCACAACCATTTTCACTGATCAGAAATAGCTCTCACTGCAGACAAGGTTGGAGACCCCTGCACTGTACATTCAATCTACACCACAAAATTCCACATTATTCTACAATATTTAACAGCACACCACATAAGTAAACCCCACTACATACCACTCCACAACACAAAATACCATTCCAGATGATATCACTCCAAGACACACAATCCCACTCCGTGACACACAATCCCACTCCACATAATTCCAGTACACTCAATACAATATAATTACTATCCACATAATTGCACTGCACACCATGCCACATTATTTAACTACAAAGACCCAATCCACACAACACAATTCCACAACTAACAATTCCAATCCAAACAACATATGTCCACTTGACACCACACATATTCTCTCCACTCCAAACAGAAAACGCATAGGTAAAATACATTGTACTTTACAATGTCAATAGCTCTAACTCTCACAAACGTGAGACCAATTGCATTGCAAAGGCGTGTTTACCTTCCAATGAGTCCCAGCAGATCCTGTTCCTGGAGCTGCAAACAGTATCCTGCTACAGTCAGCATTGCCCTGCCTTGTCCCTTCTCAGAAGAGGAGTGCCCTGTGGAGAATGCTCTCTCTGCGGCTCCCACCCCCATCCTTTTTCCAGACCTGGCTCTGACTGAAGAGAAACAATGTAAGTTGTTACTCTGTTTCTCTTCAGTCCTGGGTCAGCGCAAGGAGCTCAGAGCAGGCTGCACACTGCAGCTGCTTTAGAGCAAGCCTCTCACAGCTCTATACAGATGAGCTGAGGGGGGACCCTTCACATACTGAAGACTGGGGGCCCCTGCACCCCGGTGGCAGCGGGGGGGGGGGGTTTGTTACGCCCCTGCCCACCACACATATCTCCCTTACCCCACCCCACCGCTTGTTATGAAAGGGAGCCACAACTGCTTTTAGACCCTCTCTCATGCATTTCTCCCTCCTCTTCCTCCTTAAAAGTAAGTAGGAGGTTTGTGGCTTTTTTTAAGTATATTGACACATCCTGTCAATGTGTCAGTGGTTAACAGAGCACCCACTCAATTGGATGTTAGAATGAGATGAAGCAGGAAAGAAATGTGTTGATTTGAGTGTGTTTTATCATTTATCATCAGTTACCAGTTTAGTGTCAATTTGATAGAAATTGTTAAGCTTGTGCTGGATTCTGTAGCGAAGAAGCATTGGATGTATATTTCCTTCTTTATCCTGGTGATTCTCACATAGATGATATAGGTCATTCTATTGTGATGGATTCCTTCAAACCACAAGCCGTTTTAAAACTCTTCAGAGATAAACTGGAGCTCATTATCAGAAACCAGCTCTCTAGGACATCCTTCTCGCTTAAAAACGTCCTCACAAAGCTGACAAAATGTAATGACTTTCCCTCAAAATTCAACTTTGGGCCTCTACAAATGATAGGGAGAGATGTGGCGCAGCGGCCAGGGTGGCTGACTCTGGAGCATGGGGCTCACGGTTCGATCGCCAGCGGCAGCTTAGCACTATGTGATTCTGGGCAATAGCTCACTTAATCTTTCCGATGGCCCCAGTGCCTTAAGACCCTTAGGGGTGATTACTTCTCGCTTTACAAATACTGGATTATAATTTAGAGTCAATCACCACAGCATATCTTCCTTTCAAACCTGGACAAAGGATGGGACCACAAATATCCAAAGCCACCTTTCATCCCATGCTTTTTAGGACGCTCAGCAGGAGCTAGGGGTGATTCTATAACTACATCTGACTTATCACTGCACACACAAGCCATAGAACCAAAACACATCTGATCTATGCCAGGACACCAGAAATCAGGTCATGTTTTCTTAATGGTGGAAATTCCACCTTGTTCATCATGCAACAACAATGGCAGCCTAATGAGCATCTCTAAAGGGACCACCGTCTTCTCACAAATCAGTCATGAACAGATAATTCACTCCACACTGCCTTAAAGTCATTCAACTCAGACCTCATGCTAACCTCCCGCTTATTACATCACAAGTAATATCCATTATAAGCAATTGCAAGATCCTATTACCTGACATAACTTGCTTACATTTTTCTCGGAAATGGCTGCCCTACATGAACCTTCAATGTCCACAAGCACCCATTCATCATCATCTCCAGGATCAACCACCTTAAGTGGTAGCCGGGTCAAACGGTCAGTTTTGAAATTCTTTATCCCTGTCACATACTTGATAGTGAATAAATATTTCTTGAGCTTATACGTACACTAGGCTGCGCCTCTCTTCGCACCTGCAAAATCCTGGATCTTCAGATGAGTGGAGACTTGTCTCCTGATGTGTGTGATGTATTTACCATTTTCTTTAATGTGTCTGTTTGACAAATAGAAAGCAGGTGTGGCTAGCTTAGTGAGCGCGTGTGAGGCATACACTGCAGTGTAGCTCCTCAGCAGATAACCTTGGCTGACAGTGTGTGGTGTGGAGGGAGGGTGTCTATCACTGCAGGGTTGAGTGAGAACTCCACTGCTTTCTAGCCACCGTTGAACTCCTGCCAGTGCGGCTTGCTTCTTACCTCATAGTGCCAGTCAAACTCACAATTTACCTCTTTCCCTTCAGAAATGAAAAGGAAACTGCGCTGCTCTTACAGTTGTGGGCTTTATCATGGAGCTGAGGGGGAGGGAGTTAAAAAGAGCGAGTGATGCAACACTGTTGTGGTACAACTACAATGCCTCTACTGATGGGTTTGTGGCACTAGACTCGGTAAGACAACTCATTTAGTTGTCTGGCACACTATATTGTAAAATGGCAATATATAAACAACAAACCTAAGATATTATACCCAGAGGTTCCCAAAGGGTATTTAACAAACTAATTGCTACATTACCTTAGTTGTCAGGGAGACTCCCCACTTAACCAACAAAGATTGTTGCCCCAACACAACTTTGGACACGAGGTAGAACTGTACCAATATCCAACTACCTTTAAAATAAACATCTTGGGGCGTGGCCAAGATGGCGGCGTGAGCAGGATTGTTGCTCTGTCGCTCCCGCCAAGGGCCCACTAAAGCATCAGCTTTTGACCGTTTTAGCTGTTGCTGGCTTGAGCACCGGGGCTGTCCTGGCAGCGGGGCTCACAGGGAACTTCTTCTGTGATGTGGAAGAGTACAGGAGAGTGTTGTTCTGGCGGCGTGGGGAGCGGCTGAAGGCGCGACCGACCTGCAGGCCGCAAGGTGAGGCCCTGGGGTATCCAGCGGTGTAGAGTGATGGCCAGATGGCGGAGCGGTGAACCCTGGGGGACCTGACCGGGCACCGGCTGGTGTTGGTGGTTCCGTGCCGCCGAGGAGGAGACGGCAGACAACCGGGCTGGAGCGGTGTATCAGTGGAAGTCTCGCTGCAGAGGGGGAAGGGGACGGCTGCTCCCACCCACCATATTGTGTTCGTCCCTGCAGGGCCTAGCTAGACACAAGAGCGGTTGAGGGCCCGGTGGCAGTACGGGGGCCCTCCCGCTACGGTGCCGCCGAGGGGGCGGCTGGTGAAATTGCCCAGGGCCCACCACAGGATGCGGGTTCAGGTGGCAACCGGCCGCCGGAGTAGAGATATCGGAGGCTTGAAGGTAGGGGAGGGACCCCAGACTGAGCATACCCTCTGGGACCTGGGCTGCAGTATGCCTGACTTTCAGAGGACTCTCTACTTTGTCGGGAGTGGGGAGACATAGACCTGCCGCAAGCACTGCGCAAAGGGAGGCGGCCGCCATTTTGGAGAGCCTGGCGGCGAGGCTGAGACTCACTGGAAGCCCTGCAGCCCAGTCGGGGCCTCCCTGCCAGGTGAGTCCCTGAGTGGGGTTGGGGAGCGGCCCAGTCCAGCGAGCCCACCACGGTGTCCAGATCTCGGGGACCCCAGCGGGGAAACAAAGGGAGCACCTTCCGCCAGGGGGCGAACCAGAAAGACACAGGCGGGCCCGACGCTGGTCGATGGCCCTCCCGCGCTGGAGTCTGCAGATGTGGGGCCCCATATGAGGGAAGGCTGGCCTCACAGTCCATCATAAAGAGAAGCGGCAACAATGGACTAAATCAGGCAAGTGCTAACTTTAAAGCGCTTCCATGCGGCGCGGAAGTGCGGCGAGGGAGACGACCGATGAGAGTTATGGGCTGCCCAAGGACTAGGGTGACCCTGGTAGCACGGAGCGGGTGCACTGAATCTCCTGGAAGCAGCCTGCAGGGGGAGGCGCTTAGTCCTCCGCTGATGGCCATACAGTCACTGCATTACCCTAACTCAGCGTCACTCTGTGCCACGAAGTTAGAAAGCGCTGTGTGCTGAGAGGAGGCCAGACAATTAACAAGAAACCAAAAACAGTACCAGTATTGCCTAACTAATTGAACTTGGACCAAGGATGATCACTCGAATCGCTGACTGAAACAGTGACTCTCGGAGAAAAGTTTTGTCCGAAATAAATCAAATGATTTTAATTATTTTTACATCACATGCATCATATCAATGAGCAATTTTTTGTTTTTTAGATAAACATTTAGATAACTCCACAAAAGTATGTCAAACAACAGAATGAAACGGGTAAAAAAGACACTTTGAAGACAAATTGACAACTTGCATTCAACATTCATACGGGACAACACACTGATATATATACACATATAAACATTCGAAAATTCTATTTACAACATGATTTTTGAAAAGCATAGCATTGGAAATAAACAACTAAAGAGTTTTCATGTGTTTAAGAGTAAATCGAAAATTCCTAATGCTGGGTAGAGAAGGTCTACGCGTTTCGATGACCCCTTGTTGTGGGGAAATCTCGTCAGGACCAAGCGCCTTTTAGTTGCTGAGTTCTCTTTTGAAAGTAAGAATAGTGTTGCGCGTGGCGCGCTCTCAATAAATCTTGTTCTCATCAATTAGTGATGGAAGTGGAGATATGTAGTTGAAGCGTGGAGACGGGGCTGTTTCCCGGATTCGCACGGTGAAACGCCTTTTTGGGTTGATTGATTCCTGTTAGATTGTAGTGTGATGAGTATATCTGGGGGTCCACGCTCTTCGGTCTCTGTCTATGGATGCAGTTACCGGCACCATCCAGTCGATGAGAGGAGGCCAGACAGCATAGAGCCCAACTGCCCCAGAGGTAGTGGATATGGGAACTCGTAAAGGGCTCTATTAGGGCCTGAGGTTCCGTGACGATTTGAACCCGTGTTTTCAATATTGTCGGAAATACATAATATTGGTATCAGCGAACCGCAAATGATCCATTTAGCATATCCTGGTGTTTTCGCTACGCTACGAGCAAGAGCGCTCCTGTTAAGAACACATTTCTGATCTACCCACGGCATCCATCTTAGATCAGGGCAGCCATTTTGTGTTTCTTGCCCTCACATACGCAATAAACTCTGATCACTTCATTTCGATTAAGGACACGTAGCCTTAGCCGGAGATTCACCTCTTTCATGACACGTGCACCTTAAACCAGATCACGCTGTAGCTGCATGACTCGACAAAGGCTGCCTCCTCTGCCCGAGGCCAGCCCCACCAAACTGGTCTTCGTGTCCATTGTCCTGATCATGATTAGGCGGCCGAAGCCGGTAGCCTTGCCCATTTACAACCTACAAACATCTCTTATCCCGCTTTTCTATCTTCCACACCTGGCTCCGTTTCTTTCTTTCTGAATCTTTATTAGGGGGAGGTAACGAAATTTACGATGAGGCGGTCCGGCTCTTGAATGCAATATTGACAAGGGATTGTGATGAACTAGTGGGAACCCCTCTTCATAGATGTTTGGTATCAGATTTTATCGACGGTTCCTGTGTAACGCCAAATATTTATTGTTTAGGGCACAAGGGTTTTGGGAATGTACCAACATGTGAAGAATTCGCCTGAAGGCCAAAATTTAGTATATAAGGAGCAACCCTCTTTGTACAATTTGAACAGGCTCCTAGAATCTGCCCATGTGTGGTTTCTGTGACTTCTGTGTCCCTGCAGTAATAAACCTTTGGTCTTTGACGCCACCATCGAGAAGCCCGTGTTTCTGTTCATTTGCGCACCAAGGCAGGTGGAACTCCGGGGTCTTTGGGTGTTGTTCCCTGACACCTCTGGACGGAACCAAAAAGTCCAGAACTCCAATTGGCGCCCAACGTGGGGCGACGTCATTCGGTACCGGTCCAAAAGCCTGAAGAGTTCGAGAAGCTTCGTGAGAAGATTCCTGAGGGAGGCGCCCCACTTCATCGATCCCGGCATATCGCAAAAGTGGCCCGAAGTTCTCTTCCACGAGGGTTCCCGTTCAGGACGGCTGCAGTGGGCCGTTGCCTTGACCGTCGCGCTGTCTTGGACCCGAGGTGCAGTTCTTAGTACAGCGAAACGTGACGGGTTTCTCCTTGGTGACGTCTTCAGTGCCTCAGTTAAGTATTTAGTGATAGCTAGCTGGTTACTCACTTCGTAAGGGTTGTTAAATCGTTTTCGATTCTTGGTTTGGTTTGGTTTCGTAAGATTATCACTGGTTGTTCTGGTTACGATAATCTATTTGGTTTAAGTTTGGGTATCGATACATCAGTTCGTTTTGGTAGGCCTAAGTTCTTGGTTCAGGTGCACATATCTGTTTCTTGTTTTGTTTGTTCTGTGTTCCGGTCTGAAAAATGGTAAGTCGGAAGAATTGTATGTTGTCTTGTTTTGGTTGCAACCGTGACTCACGATTGGAGGACTCATGTCTGGTTCCTCCGATTGGGACTCCCCTATATGACTTGTATTGTAAACATGGTGTGGGTCCTATATCTTATAATGAGGTGTGGGTCCGATACACTGAGAAAGATGGTGTCCTTAGTTGGCCACTGCATGGTAGTTTTGAACCCGAAATCCTTGACAATTTAGAAGCAAAATTGTTTAGGAAGAAAGCCCGGCCGGCAATGTTTGATTCTTTCCGTTACTGGCGAAAAGAATCTAAACAGAGAGAAATGAAAAGGTTAAAGAAAGAACAGAAAGAGCAAGAAGAGTTGACTCTAGAACAAGCGGCTAAGCAGCTGCAAGTTAACGAGTCAGAGAAGGCCATAGAGGTGGCCATTAAAGAGCATAATTTAGCGATTGACAAGTGCTACCCTGCCTTGCCATCGAAAACAACTAAGATACTAGAGGATTCTGAAAACGATCCTCTGCTGTCTTATCTGTTACGGTCACCTCCACCGTATGCACAAGGTGCTACGGCTCCACTTGTACCGAATGTTCTATTGCCGGTTGCTGGACAACTTGGTGTTCCTGCCCCTCAGAATCAAGTTCCTGTACCTCCTATGGTCAATGTGAATGTTCCTACGGCTCCTCCTCTTCCTGGGTTGCCGACTTCTATACCTGTATCTGTCTCGCTTACACCTACTGTTCCACAAACTATTTTTTTCGATACTTCTACTGTCCCGCTATCTGTTCCTACCTCTACTGTGTTCTCCGCGTCTGCGAGTGTGTTGACTCCACTTTCTGTTCGCCGAAGAATCACTGATTCTGTTTCTAACATTCTGTCTCCTTTATATAAAACTTTAATCAAGACTCCTACTTCTGACACTGTTCAGAGACGTAGTCAGCTTCCGAGTACTGAGGAACGGGGAATTTTAGATTCTACGGCTCTCAGGTGGATTTCGAAGAGTAGGAGATATAGTACGAGAGATGTGCTAGATACATTTATGCAATGGAAGGAACCAACGCAACGGTATGTCTTTGACGAGATGTGCTCGCTGTTACGTGAGGAAATAGAAGAAGATGATGTTGAATCAAATCTAGAAGATTTAATTAAGGTTCAGAAAGAGTTTGCTGCAGGAATGATAGTAGGTGAAAATATAGAGGAAGCGATGGAACTGATTTTAAGTTATAGAAATGACCCATCACTTCGTTCACCAAGAGATTTAGAGAAAAGTAAAACAAAGCTAAGTCGCCAATATCCAATGAGGGAGGTTCCTCCAATTTGGCGCGAAGCTGTGCAAGCTAATGCGGCCCAAGGTATTGCAGCCGCTCCGGCGCAATTCCAAAGGGTGTGGATACACATTCCGTGGAAGCGAGCCGAAGTGCTAGCAGTGAAGCAGGCCTTGCCAGATCCGCGTAAGAATCCTGCTGGATACTATAAGGAATTAACACAGACAGTTGAGGCTTGTATAATGAATTTAGCGGACATCGATATGTTATTTGGCAATGTAGTTCCGCAACCAATTTGGGCTAAAATTCGTAGAGAGGATCATCAAGTTGCCTTAGGTGGTGATTGGGCAGCCATCACTGCAGCGGATGGTCAGCAAACAGGTGGTGCAAAACCCGAACCCCTAATTGCTAATCTTCCAGGTAGAATAATCGACTTAATGAAGACTCTGATGCCCGCATTGCGTGTTAATTGGGACAAGTTATCAGCATGCAGGCAGAAGAAAGACGAAAGTGTCTCCGACTTTTTCACCAGGTTCGAAGAGACTTTTGTAGATCACAGTGGTCAGGATATGAGCACAGAAGGAGGACAGAGACTGTTTGTCGATAAATTTGTGCATAATTTGTTACCTGAGTTATGCAATAAATTAAAGGATTCAGAGAGTGCGTGGGCTGTTTCTACAACTGCGCAAATACTTGCAACTGCACAGTATTATGAAAACAGCGATAAAGAGGAAAAAGAGAAATCAGACAAGAAAACGAAAGATTTAAAAACTAAAGTTCTTTTGCAACAGGCATATCCGCCTCGCACGAATCAGACTAATACGCAACAGGGCTCGTATCAAAGGACAGATTATAGTTCATCGAGACCTCAATATCAGTGGAACCAGTGTGCGTACTGTAAGAAAGAGGGTCACTACAAGAATGAATGTCCGATCTTAGCGCAAAATAATGCAGCAGCAGCTCAGAGAGGTCGTGGTGGTTTTGTGCAGAATTCTAGAGGTCGAGGGCGAGGTGCTATGCCTCCACAAACGAATGATCGACCTTCCAATCACTTTGATCAACGAAATGGCCAGTCGACTCAGCAAAATAGATCTCAACAATATCTTGTTGAAGACTATTGTGAAGTGGATGAGGGATTTCAGCAAAATGTGTACTAGGACAGCCATGGACAGAGAGAGGAAGTAGTATCAGTTCCAGTGGATCAGAGTGGGCCTTATGTCGCAGTAGCAACATCAGGTGTAATCAAACCGTTTCTGTTGGATACTGGTGCAGCAAAAAGTTCTATCATTCATGCAAAACTCCCTGGCGCACCTTTGTCCGGCTCAACAAATGTTTCTGTAGGTTTTTCAGGCGCCCCTGTTTACAACCCGATATCTGGTCCTTTGTCTATTTCTGTTGGACCGTGTCACTTGAAAGCACCCCTGATTTTGACGACAGGTTGTAATGAAAATCTGCTTGGTTTAGATTTGTTAAAACGACTATATGCGACATTATACTGTTCTCCGGAAGGAGTACAGCTTACATTGGGTAAAAGAATCACCTCTCCGATGTATTTGTCAATGGATGCACTCCCGCCAGAGCTGCGTTCTCTCCCTGATTCTCTTTGGGCGACTGGTCCTAATGATGTAGGCCTCTTAGAAATACCACCATATGTAGTAACTTTGAAAGCAAATGTAAAATTTCCAAGAATTCCTCAATACAAAATATCTAGTGAAGGTGAGCGTGCACTTTTATTGATTGTTCAAGATTTGATTAAGAAAGGTGTGGTTGAAGAAACTAGAGGAAATGTCTGTAACAGTCCTGTATTACCGATCTTGAAACGAACTGATCCTACAAAGCCTCCAGTGTACAGGTTTGTCATCGACCTCAGAGAAGTTAATAAGATTGTAGTTCCGCAGTTTCCTGTAGTTCCAGACATTACTGCCTTGTTAACATTGATTCCTGCTACAGCTACTTGGTTTTCAGTCATCGACTTGAAGAATGCCTTTTTCAGCATTCCGATAGCCGAGGAAAGCAGAGATATTTTTGGCTTCTGTCTAGGAGGTCGAAGTTTCAGATTTAAACGCGCTCCACAAGGCTATTGTGAGAGCCCATCTATTTACAGTCAAGCATTAAAAAGCCAGTTAGATACCTTTGTCCTTCCTCCAAGTTCTGCTCTAGTACAGTATGTAGACGATCTTCTAGTGGCTGCCGATGACAAGGAAACTTGCAAAGCAGCTACAATTTCGTTATTGCATCATTTGTCTAATTTGAATCACAAGGTATCACCTTCGAAAATGCAATACTGCTGCCAAGAAGTGACCTACCTAGGTCATCTCTTGTCAAAGGAGGGAAGAAAGTTGACCCCAGAGAGAATAAAAGCAATTATGCAGATGAGTGTTCCTCGCACGCAGAGAGAAGTACGTGCCTTTCTAGGTATTACCTCTTACTGTAGACAGTGGATCCCAAATTTTTCTCTTTTAGTAAAACCATTGGTAGCTTTGACTGGGAAAAGTGTTCCGAGTCCGGTGCCATGGTCTGATGAATGTCAGGAGAGTTTTTCTGAGTTACGAAATGCACTGTGTTCAGCTCCTGTATTAGGTACACCTGATTACAGTAAGCCATTCACGCTCTACGTTCACGAGAGAGAAGGTTGCGCGTTGAGTGTTCTGACACAGACATTTGGTGATAAACAACGCCCTTGTGCGTATTTTTCATCAACATTAGATCCGGTAGCTAGAGCGTTACCTAGTTGTTTGAGAGCTACAGCAGCAGCTGCGGCTTCCATTCGACAATCTGCTGGTTTGGTGATGAACAACATGCTAGTGGTCATGGTTCCTCATGCAGTGGATACACTCATGAACCGAACTAAGACACAACATCTTACCAGTGCGAGACTATCTGGTTACGAGCTGACATTATTAGCGAGTCATATTCAGATCAAAAGATGTAATGTATTGAATCCAGCAACACTGTTGCCGGCTAATCAAGAGTCGAGTGATTCCGAGCCACATGATTGCTGTTTTAGAACGGAGGAAGAGACAAAAGGACGCATTGACTTAAAGGACACTCCATTATCAGATCCAGATGGCACGCTGTATGTGGACGGGTCATGTTTTAAACTAGAGAATGGTGATGTGACTGCTGCTTACGCAGTAACGACTTTGAAGACGATTGTGGAGACTGCAAGAGTGAGTCAGAATTCTGCCCAAGCTGCAGAATTAATAGCTCTAACAAGAGCGTGTATTTTAGCTAAGGGAAAGAGAGTGAATGTTTTTACAGATAGTCAGTACGCGTTCGGCGTGGCCCATAGTTTTGGCCGTTTGTGGAGAGAAAGAGGTTTCATTACGTCCCATGGGACTAAGATTCAACATGGTCAGCTAGTTAACGACTTGTTGGAATCTTTAACCTTGCCGACTGAAGTTGCGATTGTAAAGTGCAGTGCTCATAAAGCAATCACGGATGATGTTGGTCGTGGGAATGCTTTTGCTGATGAAACCGTTAAACAAACAGCTAGAGACATGATGAGCAGAATGTATGTTGCTACGTCTGCAAGATGGATTGCTGAATCTGGAATGTGTGAGGATACAATGGAAAGTGTGAAAGAGATTCAGAAAGAGGCAACGGAGGAGGAAAAACGTGTATGGAGAGAAAGTACGGGCAAATTGGATTCGAATGGGTGTTGGATTGATTTGACAGAACAGCAGCGTTGGATGTTGCCTGATGCGTATGTGCTTGCAGTGGTGACGATGGCGCATGGAGTAGCGCATATAAGTTCTAAAGGAATCTGTAAGATGTTGGCTCCAGTCTGGAAGAATGATGGAATCAGTGAGTGTGCAGAGAGAGTGGTGAGAAATTGTATGGTGTGCCTGATGCATAATCCTGGCAAGGGAACTCCAACTCCTGCTGGTCACTTCGCTCCTCCTTCCTGCCCCTTTGAAGTGATTCAGTTAGACTTCATTCACATGGATCGCTGTAATAATTTGAAATACGTCCTGGTGGTAGTCTGTGCTTTCTCCAGGTGGATTGAAGCATACCCACTAAAGGACAATACTGCCCTATCAACTGCCAAAATTCTTCTCAAAGAATATTTCCCTAGATTCGGTATGCCACGGATTGTATGGTCAGATAACGGAAGTGAGTTTATAGGGAAAGTTATGCAGAGTGTGTGTGCCGGCCTAGGTCTGAAACAGAAGTTCCACAGTGCGAACCATCCCCAGTCTGCTGGTTTAGTGGAGGGTTACAATGGCACCCTCAAACTAAAACTAGCTAAAATACAAGCATCCACAGGTTTACCCTGGCCAGACGCACTTCCTTTGGCTTTGTTATCAACGAGAGCAACTGTACATTCTAGAGTGGGGCTTAGCCCCTACGAAATCGTTTTTGGCCGCCCGGCAAATATTTGGGGTGTGCCGAGGCCTAAGGAGTTTTGTTCTCTAGAATATCCTATGTTGATAGACTACCTTTACGACTTGACTGCTAAATTGAGTCTTATTCACCAACAGGTTTTCGATGCATTGCCAAAGCCTCCGGAGAGTCCAGGGCATCAGCTGAAACCAGGAGATCAAGTGGTAATCAGGAATTTCGCGACGACGAAGAACCTTCAGCCCCGATACATCGGCCCCTTCCAGGTCCTGCTTGTGACGAGAACAGCAGTTCGTGTAGCTGGTCGCAAGCATTGGGTGCACGCCTCTCATGTTAAGCGTGTACCTTTGCCACTTCCTTACGACGACTGGGTGAAGAAGGGAATTGGTGCCTCCGAGTTTGAACGCACGCCAAAGTTCATCCCTTTCAGCGATGCCAAATTGATCACTGACACTGCAAACTCTGACTCTCCTCCTGAAAAGACTCCTTTGAACTCTGAACATTTGTCCCCTGCATCAGAGAAAACTCTGTCATCTGCGAACTTGAACACTGCAACAGTTGCCAGTGATACACTATTTTCTGATCAAACAGTTCCTGCAAAGCAAAGATACTATCTACGACCTCGTAATATGGACAAATAAAGCAGGCAACTGCCCATTGTGATATTCTGAAATTTTGAACTTTTGCCTTCAGCCAGGAAGTTTGCTATTGTTTTATTGTTTTTAAAATTGCCTTGCCGTCTGGGTAGCCGTAGGGTCGTGGCTGTGTGCCTAGTTGAATCTGCGGGGGTCTGACACTAGGTCGATCTTTCTGTTGGTTCTGGGAACTCCCAGGGCTGATAGAGGCATTTTCATCTACTTACACATCATCAGTGGTCGCGAGCGGATTGTAGAAGATGGAGCTTCCTGCGCTGCAACGAGAAAATGTGATTTATGTTCGCAGAAACAGACTTTACAGAATCCTTCACAGCAAATGCTTTTTAATACAATGTGCCATTACATTCTTGATTGTTTTGATAACGTTGGTGGGTGGAATCGTTTTCGGTATAAGTTTGATTTTTGTGCCAGTTACTACAGTACCTCCCCTTGATCCTGTTACTTCTACTGTTTCCTCTATACACTCTTTTCATTTGTTTCCTGAACATGAGCAAGCTCGACGCTCAGAATTCATTAACAACACTTTTGTACAGCTCTTGCACCAACACCAATTGGTAGTTAACACTACAGACTGCTGGGTGTGTGGCTTGATACCCCACACTATGGATAAAGGTATTCCCTATCTGGTTTTGCCTTTCAGCTACAATGGATCATTTCAGGCCCTTCAAACCATCTTTGCTTATGCCCTTGAAACCTATCCTCCACGACCACCACGTTCCACTAAATATAACTCTGCCAACAAAGCTTTAGTCCAGGGAATTATTGACATGATCAAGGACGTCAATAATACTCCATCATACCCTAGAGACGAATTGCGAGTATATTTAAGTTGGAATTCTTCAGAGTATCGCCTTAGTTTGGGAGAAAGCAAGCGCAAAAGCTCAACTCCAATCTGGGTCGTACCTCACCGAGGTCAGGTCTGTTTGCAAGGTAATGGGAGGAATCCGAGAGCTCAGCTAGGGAGGAGTGAGTGCGTAGAGACTTACGTGTTTCCGGCTAACTCTTCCCCTGCTTTTCTTACTGCTAGGGGTACCTACTTCATCTGTCGAGACCGAGCTTATACATGGTTGCCTGCCGACTTTTCAGGATCATGCTATATTGCTCGATTGTTGCCCCCAACATACACTGCTTCATCTGATTACCACAGAACCAGAGTAGCGAGAGGTGTCTTCAGCAAGGAAGATACTGCTGGTCAGGAAGCAGGAGACTTCTTCAAAGGTTTCCTTCCGTTCTGGGGGCCTATGGCCAATAGTAGAAACATACGTCATGTAACACGGGTAGTTGAATCTACTATTACCGAAACTGCTGGTGCCCTTAGCAATTTGACAGCTGAGCTTCAGGCGGATAGACTCATGACGTTGCAGAACCGTATGGTTCTAGACGTTATCCTTGCAGATCGAGGTGGGGTATGCAGAATGATCCAATCGAGCTGCTGTGTCTTTATTCCTAATAATGCTCCAACAGTATACGAGGCGATCTCTAAGCTACACAAGATTTCCGACTCCATTCATGTAGACAAGGGAAACTGGTCCTTCATGGAGTGGTTTTGGACTCTGATCTCAGCGTGGGGATGGAAGGTTCTAATGGTCATTGGTGTCATCTTAGTATTCCTCTTCTCATGCTGCCTGATTATCCAGTGTGGTCCTGCTTTGTGTAGTCTCTGTACTGCAACTTGTTTTAGGAAACCACCTGCGTTTGGAGAAAAGGCACGAGAAAGGATGATGATACAACAGCATGTCACTGACCTGATGAGCATAGAATTAGATTCTGACATAGACTGAGTAATTGCCTATGTAAGGGCAAAAGAAGGGTCTGAGGTTCCGTGACGATTTGAACCCGTGTTTTCAATATTGTCGGAAATACATAATATTGGTATCAGCGAACCGCAAATGATCCATTTAGCATATCCTGGTGTTTTCGCTACGCTACGAGCAAGAGCGCTCCTGTTAAGAACACATTTCTGATCTACCCACGGCATCCATCTTAGATCATGGCAGCCATTTTGTGTTTCTTGCCCTCACATACGCAATAAACTCTGATCACTTCATTTCGATTAAGGACACGTAGCCTTAGCCGGAGATTCACCTCATTCATGACACGTGCACCTTAAACCAGATCACGCTGTAGCTGCATGACTCGACAAAGGCTGCCTCCTCTGCCCGAGGCCAGCCCCACCAAACTGGTCTTCGTGTCCATTGTCCTGATCATGATTAGGCGGCCGAAGCCGGTAGCCTTGCCCATTTACAACCTACAAACATCTCTTATCCCGCTTTTCTATCTTCCACACCTGGCTCCGTTTCTTTCTTTCTGAATCTTTATTAGGGGGAGGTAACGAAATTTACGATGAGGCGGTCCGGCTCTTGAATGCAATATTGACAAGGGATTGTGATGAACTAGTGGGAACCCCTCTTCATAGATGTTTGGTATCAGATTTTATCGACGGTTCCTGTGTAACGCCAAATATTTATTGTTTAGGGCACAAGGGTTTTGGGAATGTACCAACATGTGAAGAATTCGCCTGAAGGCCAAAATTTAGTATATAAGGAGCAACCCTCTTTGTACAATTTGAACAGGCTCCTAGAATCTGCCCATGTGTGGTTTCTGTGACTTCTGTGTCCCTGCAGTAATAAACCTTTGGTCTTTGACGCCACCATCGAGAAGCCCGTGTTTCTGTTCATTTGCGCACCAAGGCAGGTGGAACTCCGGGGTCTTTGGGTGTTGTTCCCTGACACCTCTGGACGGAACCAAAAAGTCCAGAACTCCAGGCCTGGGCACCCAGTGGATGTGAGCAGGGGAGTGCCCCAGTTACTACGCACTACCACAGGTGCTGAAGGGTGGCATAACTGGGACGCGGGGAGCCATCCCGAACGGGGTTTCGCCAGGACTTGGTTGATAGCACGATATGTCCTCCTCCCGGGGGCAGGACCCTGAAGGACTTGTTTGCAAAAGCACAGGCTGGCCAACAAGCTAACAACATGGCAACGGGCACTGTATGCCCCACACCCGAGCGGGACGATGGCACGGAACCGATCACGAAGGCCTCTCTGTAATCCATGTTTATTGATCTGCGGGAGGATATCCAAACTCTCAAACGTGATCTCACTGCAGAGATTAAAGATGTCCACAGGGACATGGATGGTATTGGCGCCAGGGTCACCGAGCTGGAAGACAAGAGCGATGGGAGAGACACGGAGCTAGCGGCATTGCAGCAGGAGGTTCTCAGGATCATGATCAGCAGGTAGATCTTCAGTCACTAAAGAACAACAAAGGAGTGACGAGAGATATAAAAGAAACCAACCCAAGATGATCTTTCTCAGATATATAGTTTCAAAATATAAAGAAAAAACAAAAAGGAGAAAAGGAAGTACACAACATCAGGGTGTATGACTAAATGAAAAGCAACTTTTATTAAAAAGTAGAACCCTCATTCATCAACATAGTTGATGACATGCTTCCTCATAGGGTTCCACCAAGGAGACCGAGTGTCTCCTTGGTGTGCTGCCACACCTGAATTGCAGCGGAGCTGGTATGTAGATGACATCCGCCATCTTTTAATCCACTTATTTCTCTGAGCACTTTACTACACGTCCTTTACATACCAGCTCCACTGTAATTTAGGCGTGGCAGCACACCAAGGAGACACTCGGTCTCCGTGGTGGGACACGGTGAAGCGGGAAATATAATGGACCTATTGTGGTCTTGATATGTCAAACATAGCGTGCCCCATGAGCCTGCATCGAAGAGTATTCCATACCGGTTTAGTTACAGCTGACAAGAGACTACCTCAATCCTACCCCTCTGCAGCTCCGTGGGCTTTGAGGGGTAGGATTGAGGTAGTCTCTTGTCAGCAATTTTTGCTATTCTTTTTTAGGACTTTAGGCATACCACATAGTTTTATAAAAAAACTGAGTATAATTAGTAGGGACCAGTAGAGGTCCAGAGGAGTAAGCAGGAGGGGACTGCTTATGAAACATGTCATGTCGACCAAGTAAATTGCTTTTTCTACTAGCCAGGGAATTTTTAATTTGCTCTCACATATTTAGGTCCCTACACTTTTCACTGTCCTCACACCACACATAGCCTATCGTCACAATACTAAGTGCTCCCGCGTAGCTCGTAGGTCGCAGCACGCCCCGCCCCGTAGAGGGACGGGAAGACCCCTATGATGAAGCATGACACTAAGGGACTCTTAGTGTGTGAGGGGTATCTTAAAAGCACATAGTGCTCCTCGTTTGCCATCAGCAAAGAGAGCCACTCTCACAAACCCTAGATAGATAATCAAAACAAAAATTTAAGGTTATTCACTTTTTGCACATTAATAGAATCCTACTGTTTAATTATTCTATTTAGGAGGGTAATTCTATAATTACCTCTACACTTCCTCGACTATTGTTTTCGATCTTTCCCAAGGAACAACAGGTCTTTTACTGATTGTTATAGCCGGTCAGTGCCACTTCAAGATGGCCCCCACCTGAGCGAGTAGGCCCTAGCTTGTTGTGTTGGTGTAGTCCTCTTTCTGTTGCCACTGTCTGAACAAGCTTGGCTGGGTACAGCTGTGGGCCCTTATTTGTTTTTAAAGCTCTTTCTGTCATCATTACCAGGTGCTTCCATTTCCGAGGGTAGAAGGTCCAAGGCAGTATGAAGGGGAAGTTTTAAGTACAAAATGGCTGGGGGCAATAAAGCATGGATGACAGTATAGAACATGCATATATTCCCATAATCCCCTTAATGCCTTTTTTATTAAGAACCAAAAAAATCACAATTATACAGTGGTGGAGACATTACAGAACACTGCCCTGTACTAATCTGCTAGGCAGTAGAAGAGCAGTTAAGTGGAAAATAGAATACTGTAATCTCTTTACTCAGTGTATGGTGGAATCAATATACCTAGAGGAATTGATGAGGGCAGGGGCATACTTCTATAGCAGTAAATCATTACTAAGGCATTCTTTTTTTGACAACCAAAAAACTAATAAATATATTAGTATGGCAGTCCATGTATAATTGTTATGCTCAAGAATTTTGGATTATGTAGAGGGAACTCCTATGTACCTTAGTGAGATACCTCGAGCCAATGCAAACCAAGCTCACCTTTGTGAGTCTATGATGAAACTATAAAGATTTGATTTGGAGAAAAAATCTTGCAATGTAACAAAGAATTTGAGAAAGTGCAAGACCAACTGCAACTGAGAACATTTCTAACATATTCTAGGACCTAATATCTTAGTGTTAAAATGGCACCAGGAATAGTCAGGACTTACTCTTTGGGGTGCAGGAGTGAGTTAATCATTTATAAAATATTATGCTTCTTGTATAATTGTCCCCTTGTTTAAAAGCACGCCAAACACTGATCAATTAAATGTTATGTTACACAAAAAATTCACAGAGTTTAGTCCTGATTTTGTTCCAGCAGATCTTTTGAAGGCTGAGCCAACAATATGGACTCCAGTTATCAGTAAAGTAATTGATTCCATAGTGAGGACTGGTATTACTCCTAGGTCATGGAGCACAGTGTCACCAGTTCTGATATTCAAGACGGGTACTCAAATGATTCCTTCTGATTACTGCCCCATATTGGCATTGGATGGTGCTGGCAAGATTGATGCCATTTATGGCAGTTCTCTTCAACCATATACAAGAGTGGGTTCACTCTGAAAATATCCTTGCTAAAAATCAAGCAGGCTTTTGGAAGGTGTTGGAATGATCGACCAAGTCATGTTTTTATACTTAATTTGCATGAAATATGTGAGATAATGAGGAGTTCCACTGTATTTAACATTTATTGCCATGAAATTGGCATTTGAATCTGGTCAACAGAGAACAAATAGGGTTTGCAGTGGAACACAAGGGATTGCATTACCCCTTCATAAGAGTTCCACATAGCCTCCATAAGGATACAACAGCTCAGGTGCACTACGAGCTGATGGAGCACTGGGCCCTTCTTACCATTTATCCTGTAATGAACTTTTGATAGTTGCCTGAAAGGAAAAGGGAAGCTAACATCAATTGAACAAGTGTAACCCATTTGGCTACACAATATGGACCCAGAATGAATAAGTAAAGTTAAAGGAATTTATTAAAATGTAAGGGCTAAACTATCATATATAAATCTAAAAAACATTGTTGTAAAGATCCAAATTCACAACTGGTATGCCAAGCCTCAAATGAAATTAAGCCTTAGTAACATAAAGCGTACAAGATGTTCATTTGTGGCAATACAGAAAACACTGTAAATAAAAGATTATATATGCAAATACGATTATAAAATAAATGCAAATATTAATAAACAAATACATGAGTACATCAACTGAAATTTCATGTAAAGCAATATAACTCAAAATTCACAATGTAAATTGAGCAACAACTACAAATTGTAACATTATAATTCAAGATATTAAACAATTATATGAACGACTACTTTCTACAGTGAATAAACTCTAGCAGTATGTTTAATGCTTTGTTCTACATTAATAGGATTAAGTCACACACAATATATGGTGCTATGTGCAAGCAAATATTACACATTTGTGAAGTGTAAGGGTGGTGCTAAAATAACGCTGTTCCAATCCCGGTTCTGATGGCGAATCTAGCCATCACAATCAAGATATAGATCTCATCAGATGGACCAGTAAAAACCTTGTAGGTTTAAAAAGTTTTCGTCTAGACTAGACTATACGTTTCATGCCATCATAGTATCTACACTGACTCTCCTCTAACTCTAAATCCGCCCTCTTCCTTTTCGCTCCCTGCTTTGTTTTTATACACTTATATTCCTTAAAGATCACCACCTGACTATCACACAAAGGGGAATTATCACGGGAGGTTTCAATATGGTGCACAAAATTCCACTGCCTAGATTTCCAAACCATTTGCCTACAGCAGCAAATCCAATTCCAATCTCTTTCCAAGCACCTGTTGCTTCCAACTCCTTCAAATCTTTCTTTAGCTCAATAATGTTCTTAATGTACTTTCTCGAATCCTTACTGTTGTCAGGGATGTAGGTACAACATTGTTGAACCCTTAATATCCAACAGACTCCTCCCTCCTTTGCAAGCAAGACATCTAACACAAGTCTTTTCCTCAGAACTGGATCTGATGGCTACCATTTCAGTATCTACAAGTAACAAAGATCCAGCAGTACTAGTAGACAGCTTATCAACTACAGTAGACAACTTTCTAATCTTCATATTCAGTATTACCCTTACAAATGGGATCATTGTACCAACAAATCTCAAACAATTGACCAGCACTAACTCCTCGATTGGGCCTGGAATTCTGTTCCCACACAGGATCATTGAAATTTTTCACATGATAAATCTTTGGGAATATTACATCTAAACAGAATGTACTATACCATTTCCTAGGCAATTTGAAATAGACATACTTTCCACAAATAAAATAAACTCCAGAAATCACAAGATTGTTTCTAAAATTAATTCCCAGTTCCCTCTGACTTCAAATGTGTGATCACATTTACTCTTTCCCAAAGATAGTGTCAAGTTTACTCTTGTTATTCTGCATGCACAAATTCCCTTTATGCTGCCAATCTAAAGCCAATGCTTATTCATTTCCTGTTGCTCGATGATCAATCTCTTCTTCAGTGCATGTTGGTATCCTAAGTTAGGTTTGAAGCTTTAACCCTTACCTCGCTTCTCCTAATCTCCCACCAGGTTTAAGAATTTCTTCTCAACATGTGCCAATATGCAAGGTATATTATGTTTAAGAGCATAGGCGATATCTAGTGACATGGTAGATGTAAAATACCTTTTAGCTGTGTCAGTGATTTGGGCATAAGAATGTCTGCTTAAATGTTTAAACAAGGGAACTTATGAAAGGACCAAATCATTATTTGAAAAATAATATTGGATATGACCCTGTTCATAGAGAAGTCTTTGCAGAAAACTACAAGTGACACCAAACATTAAAGGTATGGGATGATAGGTGATACCTTCTGCAACTGATGGAGGCAGATGCATGCAGACATAACAGATCTTCATATTCATAATGTCAACATATTCATAAACCAATTTAGTATAAGCATTTAAAGAGTAATGTAATCTTGATAAATCTACATGTAGCTCCTTGTCATCAAGCAGGTATAGATTATTATCAACAAAGTGTGAGGGTATGGGGTTTACTTTGGGCTTGTCCTCCACTGAACTAGATGTAGGTGGATATAGTCCTACAAGAAAAAGAATTAATACTACAACTACTACTGTGCTTGCTTTTATGTACCTACGTCTACGGGTGTTAAAGTCAATTTACATAACTTTTCTGTATGTTCAAATGAGAACATTGGGTGGAATGTAACAGCAGCACCAGTCTTCTCTGTTGGTTTCCACAGGTGCAAATCACAAAACCAAGCGTATGCATTGAAATGGAATTATTTTTTGTACAAGGTCTTTGTGAGTCTTCCTTAGCCCTAATTCAAGTTCTTCTAAATTACAACCTTATACTCCTTTAGCAGACTCGGGCCTAGGTACTCTTCTTTTTCCTCCTACAAAGTTTATTCAAATATCTTTAATAAATGCACAGTGCAAATTCACTGAAAATCACACCCAGAATGAAATGTAGTATTCTGTTTGATGATAAAGAAAATTCAAAATGCTGTTTGAACAGAATGTTCAGTTCAAGTAGATTCAGTTGGATCTGCATTGTTATCCCAAAACTCCTAGAACTTTCCCTCTCTGTCATTGGCAGCATATTATGTCCATTCAGGGGTTGAGAACCTCCGACAGGGCACTCTAGCTGTGTTTGATCTCATAAGTACACGTCTTCTATCTTCTCCTAGACTCAAATAAGAATCCTGAGTATCTTCTTCAATGGTGGTGCCCACATTCATCTGGCGGATTCAGTCTCCCTCTCTCTTGCCTTCTAAGCTAACATTCTCCCGCTGCCACTCGCAGTTAGTACAAGGCCCTGTGTCAGGGTCTGGATCTGGCTCATTCTTCATCAATCCTCTCTAACTTCAATTTTAGCTGTTGACTCATCAAGAGCCCCCCGCAAGGAAAACTGCAGTTTCAGACTCTCGCTGGTCCCTTACAGTTTAATTAACCTGCTCCTGTGGTCTCTGAACCATCACTGGCACTTCTGGGAGAGGTGCTGTTAAATCATCAAGAGGACACATTACTCTGTGAGTGTGGGCAGTGGGCACCCAGTTAGAGAGCCCGACGCACTTCACACCAATGGTGATGACTAAGTTCACCTGGTAAGGGTCAGGCCAATTGAGCTCCAGACAACACTTCCTTACTAGCTCTGTTTCTGATGAGGTGGGGCTGTGGTTACTTCAACCTGATGAGACACAGATCGTACCACGTCAGCCAGTCCTTTGCAGTAACCAATAATCATATCACCTGTAATTTTCACAAGCACAATTGTACGTACAGCTGGCATTCTCATTGCTCTGGCCATGATAATTTCTAGGGGTTACAATCCTGTCCTCCGATCAGGAATGCTGTAAAGACTCATCAACAGAAGAGACCAAAGAACAGGCCTCTTCAAAAATGTGGAAGCAGACACTTTTGCTAATCTGGATTACGGTGTCCCATTAATTTGCTACACTAGATCTGAAGCCTTAGGTTGGTAGTTACAATGCCCTCTCTGCTCCACTCGTAAAGCTGGATACAACATTCTCAGAATCTCATTGTTGACGTATGGCCCTCGGTCTGACTCTAGAGGAGTCAGAAATCCAAAACAAGGTATTAACTCCTTCAACAACAGTTTAGCTACGGTAAGCCTATAATTTCTTCTGGTTGGGTAAACCTTGCCTCAACGCGAGAAGATACACACAATCACCAGGACATATCTCAGCCCATTGCACACAGGCATTTCTATAAAGTCAAACTGCATCTCTATTGAATAGACCACATAATCTTACTATGTGGCTCAGTGTTACAGCGTTTCTCGTCCCTACCTTGTTCTACCACACAACACATCTGTGACACAATGCTTCTGCCTTCAATCTGAACCTAGGATTAAACCAGGTCTGCCTGAACAAGCGGACCATGACATCACTCCCTACATGAGCAGGACCTTGATAATACCTAGCCATTGGTGGCAAAAGAATATTTGGCCACGCTGGTCTTCCACCTCCTGAAACCCAAATGTCATCATCTCTTTTGACGCAACCTGCCCTACGCTTTGCTGTTCTTCTTCTGACAGCTCTTCCTGAAGCCTCTTCACCTCCTCCCATTTATAAGCAGTTGTTAACAACAGGTTCTAATTGGTCTCATCTGTTCCCTCATTCATAAACTCTCCATTAAATGTACAAGCATTATAAGCACACAATCTTACGACCTCATCAACATACCTGTTGCCCACTTTCACATAATCCTCTTCACTGCAGTGTGCAGAGCATTTCACAACTGCAACTTGGGCAGGCATCTGCAGAGCTTCAAGAAGTTTCCTCACTTGCTCACCATTTATGCTGGGTGACCTAGAAGAGGTCATCAATTCTTGTTGGGAGCACCAAAGTCATGCATGACACAAAAGCTATACTGATTATCAATGAAAAACATCACTTTCAGCTGGTCTGAAACACAGCACGTTCTGGTAAGAGCAGTCAATTCAGCCACATGTGCGTAGAATTCTCCTTCAAGCCAGGAAGCTTTAACTACTCCTGAAACTGTAAAGACTGCATAAGCAGCTCTAAGATGTCCTCCTTTTTTAAAAAAAAGTTGTATATAGCGCTGGCTAGACCCGGAGGTATAAGAGCGCGTTACATGAGGAAAAGCATTGTTTCATAGCATTGTTACAAGTTACAACGTTGCAAGATACACAGTTTGAGAGCATAGATACCAGTTGCTGGAGTACAGTTGCATGCATTAAAAACGAATAGTTAAGGGGAAAAGCAGGCAAGGGGAGAGATTCTGGGGAGCCAGGATAGGAGCAGGAGAGGGAGACCAAGAATGAAAGAGGGAAAGAGGTGGCGGAGGGAGAAGGCAACTTAACCGGGAGACATGAAAAAACAGTGTCCAACATTTGTTGTGCAGTGATCCCAATGGAAAAGGTGTCGTTCCCACGCCGCCGCTGTGTGTGGCTCCCTATATGCTGAGAGGGGTCACTGAGACTCCAGGGCAAAAATACTGGATCCTTCCCCAACAAGAGGAAAAGGGAGTGCTTTGGCAAGGGGTGCCATTCCCACAACTCTGCTGTGTGTGAACTCACTTGACGCTGTGGACCCTCTCAGAGGGGTCTCTGAAACTCCAGGGAATAACTGCTGGATCCCTCCCCAACACGGGGAGAGGGAGCGCTTTGGTAAAGGGCACATGGCTAACAATAGTTAGAAGATACACAGATTCAGAGCATAGTGACCAGTAGCTGGGGTGCAGTTGCATGCGTTAAAAACGAGGCAAGGGGAAAGATTCAGGTGAGGGAGGATAGGAGCAGGGGAAGAAGACAAAGAATTAAAGAGAGAAAGTTTGAAGAGTTATATAAAGTGCTGGCTAGACCCGAAGGTATCAGAGCGCTTTACATGAGATAGAACATTGCATCAGAAACATTGTTACATGGTTACATCAGTTACTTGTTAACGTGTACACCCGTCTAATGGGGGGTGGAAAGGTAGAAGGTGAACAGGGGTAAGGAATGCAAATAGTAAACACAACGGGGAGGCGAGGAGAACAATGTCCGATGTCCGGCTGGGTAGGTGCCGGCCAAGGGGTGAACCAGAGCCAAACTCCTCTTTAGCTGCAAGAGACAGCTCCACCGGGCATCAACCAAGGTTGCTCGGGCACCGCGGAAAATAAAGACAAGTTCTGGTTTCCGCCCAGGAGGCATCGTCAAAAGTTCCATCAAAAGTATTGGTTATTGTCTTACAAAACATAAGCCATCCACAAACAGTGCAAATTCAGATTCAGGTAGTGGCTCATATTGTATGACTGCTCTTGGCTTCAGTGACATTGAGACAGTCATGCTCCACTTCACCATCATCACTGTTATTCTCAGGAAGGGGCAATAAAGTAGCTTGGTTCAAAACAGAAAAGTGCGTCAGGGTGACATTCTCAGCTGCAAGTATGATTTGCTCATACTTCGTGAGGCAGCTGTTTGTTAAGTGCTGTGTTCGAGTTCTGGTTAACAATATTTCAATGGAGTGGAAACAAAGACAGTCAATGGAGGACCCATCACAATGCCTTCACACCTCTTGTTTCTGACACCTGTCGCCACCACAGATGTGAGAAGTCCTGGCAGCGCTGCAGCTACTGGGTCGAGAGCAGCAGAGAAGTCTGTAACAGGTCTTCAAGCAACTTCATGCAACTGTACAAGCAATATGAGAGTGCTGCCCTCCCTCTCACTGCAAAAGAGAGCACCTGATTTGTTGCAATCAGGCATCCCCAGTGCTGGGGCAAGACAGAGACTTTCTGTCAGCTCCAGGAAGGTGATCAAGCAAGCATTAGCCCAGGGTACCGGATCCAACACACCCTTGTGTGGCAGCTTCTGTAAAAGGCTTAGCCACCAGGGAAGAGTTAGGTATCCACTGACAATAGTAGCCCACCATTCCCAAAAACATCCTGACTTCTCTCTGTGTTGTTGGCAGGTTCATTTGCATAATCACTAAGACTCTTTCTTGGGACTACTGTCTTGCTTCTTTCTCTATGTGATGTCCAAGATACAAAACTTCCCGTAAACAGTACTGTAACTTGTTTGTGGGGAACTTTATGTCCATTCTCAGCCAAGTGGTTCAACAGTGCATCAGTCTCTTGTTTACAAACCTACTATGTGTTCAAAGCGACCAAGAAGTCGTTGATGTAAAGAAGTAGGACTTAGTTACAGGGCATGATAAGGGACTCCAGATTCTTGTTGAAGATCTGGTTGAAAATAAATAGACTCTCCGTATACTCTTATGGGACTCAGCACTGTGCCAAAACACGGTTATAGAAATGAAATGCAAAGAGGAACTGACTGTCTTCATGCAACAGTATAAAGAAGGCCTGACAAAGATCGATGACAATAAACCACTCATCCTCACACAGAATCAGAAACAAAATCACAGCAGGATTCAGTACCATGGTACAACAAGGAACTAAGATATTGTTTATCTTTCAGAGATCCTGAATTGCTCCTTCTGAACATAAGAGGCCATGGGCCCAAGGCCGTAGAGTGGTGGTTGTTCCATCCCCATTGAGTCTACAGCGGGGATGCTGCCATGCAAGGATGCTATTTGACTCCAGTCAGCCTCAAGTTCATATGTGCTGGTTTTAGCTAACGTCCCTCCTCTTAAGCAAGCAATGATTGATATCAACTCAAAAACAAAGTAACCCATTGACTGTCTAGCAGAGTCAAAGTAGATTCTGCTTACTGTATTGACATCATTATGGCATGCAGGGTGGGTAAAATTGGACACTAGATGAAAACTCTGCCTGGAGATTGTATTTTGATCAATTTCTTCATCGCCTGGGGGGTGGGTGATATCTTAAAGAGGTCTATTACTGGACCCTCTTTCATCAGTAAACCTACTATCCTACCTCTGGGTTCCTTTTACAAACATGTGGGCCTTGTCCATGAGAGGATGATGGGGATGAGAGTCTCTCCGGCTACTCAGATGCTCAGACCAAGCTATCCCTGTTAGCAGGCCCGTGCCCCCTTGGCCTCACAGTTGGTCTTTGCAAGTTTCTTCTGTCAGCAGCCTCAGGCCCCTGGTTTATCAGCAGGCAAAGGCCGCCATGGCTCCTCAGATGGCCAGTGCAAGTTTCCCCTGTCAGGATCCTCAGGCTCCCAGCTTATCCACGCATAACAAATTTGAACCACTTAGTGAGCTAGATACCCAGGATTGATTCGGTTTGGAGGTGGTTAACCCTTCGACCTTCTTTCCGTCAGGGGCACTGTTAGAACTGGCTATTTCTGGTAGGCTAAGGCTGACGCCCAAGCCAGGCAGAAACCACCATTCTAGTCAGGGCAAGGAAGTCACACGCCAAGATAACCTCTGCTCACCCCCTTGGTAGCTTGGCACAAGCAGTAAGGCTAAACTCGGAGGCAATGTGTAAAGCATTTGCGCCAGCGCACAACAGCAACAACATACTAGGCACACCACAGAAGAGACTCCACACAAGGTTATTATAAAAATAACTTTTGTATTGTAAAAACACATCAGATAAAATCACACATATACATTGTGCCAACTGGCACAGGCAATATTCACAGGGATTATGTACACAAGACAGGGCCACAAGGGCCACTGTCATATTCAGATATAGAACTTCTAGATAAAGTGTAGAATATAAAATCACTTCTAAAATGAAGAATAAATGTAACATAAAATACTAATCAAAGATAACAACCAGTAACCACTGGTAACAGGAACCAGGACCTTACTAGGACCACCTGTACTAAGAAAGAAGAACCACCTAAGTATCACACAGCATTAGGGGTCTAAGAAAGAATACATTACTCATGATGCAATAAACCTACATTCAGAGGAGTAGAAAAGACAACCACCTAAGAATAACCACATTTAGGGGCATAAACCAGAACACCTTACCCATGATGCATGAACACATTCAGAGGAGTAATAAGGAGAAACACATGATGACTAAACATTCAGAGGTGTTAAGAATAGAGCACATGATGCAATAAAATACATTCAGGGGTGCAGCGCAAGAAGACACATGATGACTAAACATTCAGAGGTGCAGCGCATGGAAAGGAAGACACATAATGCATAAACATTCAGAGGTGCCATAACATAAGTCAATAGCGCAAAAACACACAGTAGGCAATTACTATTTAAAAGCATAGAAATCACATTGCGCCAACACTACATAAGCCACTACCTGTGGCAGTCCCTAGGCCAAGGGCCTTGTTGGGGCTCAGACGCCCTGAGTCTCAGTGTCAGGGTTGCGCTGCCATGCAGCGCCAGTCTCAAAGTTCAAAAAGCCTAAACGTGGCAGGTGCCCACTAAGTGCTGGGCACCTGGAGAACAAAAGAACTGCGCCAGGGTCCTCACTGGCCCTTAGGAGCAAACTGCGCCCAGGCTGGAGCCACACAGGCTCTGGGCATAACACACATGCCCCAGACGTTGGAGCCACAGAGGCTCTTAAACAATGATGCCAACCGTTGGAGCCATACAGGCTCTTAAAACAAGGATGCCCCCATGAGCCTCACCGGACTCTAGCCCTCACACTCGGGGGCCGGAAGGGACGAGCACCGAAAATATGCCCCGAAGTCCCCCCTCTCGGATATGGCCCTCTCTGGAGCCAAACGGGCTCTACACATCGTTGGGGCGGCCCGCTGCCATCCGGGGCCGCCCTGAAGCAGTGCCTCCAACCCGGCACCAACACGACGAAATGCGGGCCCTCAAGAGCCCCTCGCGGGCTCTGTGCTCACGGTGGGGCGACCCACTGCCATTCGGGGCCGCCCTTCCTTGGTGCCTCGACTGGCACCACGAGAACCCATCTGCTCCCTCACGGAGCAGCAACAGCACTGCCCCCGCCTCACCCGGTCCACACGGAGCCCCCCAGCCCTTCAACTCACCGGGCCTCAGGGGCGGCTCCTCCGGGCGGCGGCTCTCTTCTTCTGGCCAGCGCGGGGCTCCTCTTCCACCACGGAGCCCCGCCGGGCCGCTCAGACGCTCTCCTCTCGCTGCAGGGGGGGGGCGGTCGAACTTCTCTCTTCCTGCAGGGCTCCCTCGGTACACGGGAGCCCTGCCAACCGGCCGCCTCGTCTCCTCGGGGCCCCCTCAGCCGAGAGGAGCCCCTCGAACGGCCGCCATCTCCAGCGCCTCCTCCTTTCTTCCTCCCACCTCACAGGCTGAGGGGCGGGACTTCCGGCCGACCGCAAAGAGATTGGCCGGCCGGCCAGGTACTTCCGGGTCGCCGCGGGCAGCGCGGCGGCCCTCACTAGGCAGGCAGGCGGGCAGGTAATCAAACTATCGGTGTGGGCAGCCGATCCAAAAGCGCCACATAAGCGAGGTGGGCACTCGTAGTTCCAACAAAGATCCAGCGGGGCAAATCCACGCCGGGTGGGCACCGGCTCCCAGCAATAAAGCGCTCCTAGCGCTAAACACGATCCACAGCGCTACGGAGCAGGAAAAGCGCTCCTAAGCGCTACAAAGTCCAGAGAAGGCGCTCTCAAGCACGTGGGGGGAAATTAAGCGCCCCAGAGCTCCAGACAGCAGGCAGAGCGCTCCCAGGCGCTCAAGGGGAAGCACAGCGCCTCCAGGCGCTAGAAATCCACTCCAGCGCTCTCCCCAGGAAAAGGCAGCTTCTCCATGCTGCAAAGGTCCCAGAGATTCCCAGGGGGCAAAGCAAAGTCCCCCCCATCAGCCCATCAAGGCAGAGGGGTCCCCCAGGAAAGTCCATCAGGTGCCCAGGGCTGGGCAGAGCCAGGGATTCCCCTGAGCTCAAGCAGCAGCAGCCCCTGGCAGATTCAAGTTGAAAACAAGAACAATTTGGAAGGGGATACAACCCCTTTTTATACAGTGCAAAACCTTTGAAGTCCTTTGAAGCAGACAGTGTGAAAACCAGCTGGACTGGTTTAGAGGGAAGTCCCCTTCAGTATCAGGGACAGAGGTGTCAGTCGCCCAGTGGGAGGTGGAGCCAGCTTTGTAGTTACACAGGAACAGCCCTTCACTATCAGGTGCCATCTCCTCCCACTTCCCTGGCAGCAGATGCTGCCTTTCATCCATGGGCTGACTTCAGACAACCTCCTGGACTCTCCAGCCCCTGTCATCCTCAAACCAGACAGTCAATCCACAAGCAGGCCCATGCACTCTGGGCCAGGCTCACCAGCCAATCACACGCTAGCACCAACTTGCACAAATATGCCAACTTCCAAAAGTAGGACTTCTAGACTAGACACAGCCATGTCGCATACATCATTTTGCAGCATTCACTCTCACGAGTTGATACATACCAAACTCGCCCCTGCACTCCCCACACATCAGGAACTACCATGGGCATACATATTCTCCATTCATTCCTATGGGAGGGCAGGTCACTCACCACACATACAGAGAGCTCAAGCACTTTACACTGTACCACAGTGAAAAAGTGCGCAGAGGCCTAAAATCTCCAACACCAGGTTCCATAAACAGGCTAGGAAAAAGCAAAAAGTCTAGGGGTGAACCTGCCTAATGGGCCGGGTCCAACACAACCCCCTTCCAGCCAAAACGCAGGGTAGACTAATCACACCACTGATGGGCTTCACTGCTTTGGGCGACAAAACCACGGACACGGCCTCGCACAGCAGGGACACCGTCCAGTTTTGCGCCACTCTGAACCTACATGGTTTCCTCCAAATAATAACTCTCTGACTCAACTAGGGTACCCCACTGGTACACACTAGTCATCCACAGCCAAGACCAGGCCATAGGCCATCCAAATCACAGGTCCTAACTAATCCACAGAGTGGGGGGTAGTAACCCCTGGCACACAATAGCCATTCTCCACTCTCTCTCTCAGTGTAGCTACAACTACCACTGATCCACCAACCTAGGGACCATACCCTCAAGCTGACCAGAGGTCACGGGAGAGAATGCCCCACCCTACCTCTACTTCTGGGTTTCCGCACCCTCACAGAAAAGCACTTCACCAGAACACAATTCTCCTACCAGATCAGGACCTCACTCCATCACTGGTCTACCACCTGGAAACTATTTCACTTCTAAGGTACAAAGCACACAGCACAGTTACTCTTCAAGCAGGTGGGGGGACACAGCACACAGCAAAGCCCCCTTTCCTCTACCTTAGGGAAAACAACAAACTGCAGGTGAGCCCCAGAACACACAGCAAGGGCAGCCCCCTCAGTCTCTTCAGCTGATCCACTTTGGTAGAGATTCCTCTTGACCTAGAAGTTTCCTAATCTCCCAACGTAAGATCTAAACCCTCAGGTTACACCGGGGTCAGAAGTAAGGACACCGTCCCTCTGCACCCCCTTCCAGTTCCAGTATGTCTCAGGCTAGACAGAGCACACGCCAGCGGCGTATCAGCGACACACTCTCCTCCAGTACTCCTCCCAGGTCAGGCCACACCCCAACCTGGCTTTCCCCCCTCCTCGGGGAACGACCTCCAGAGGCCCCACAAATGGTCAAGCACTCTAGACGGTCAAATGCTCAGCGAGCCAGGACTTCTGCACCCTCCACTTAGGAGCGGTACTGCCCAACACTAGGACCGCCGGAGTTCTGGTTACAGACACTCCCCGTCCTCTAGACACAGGAAGATCCTCCTCAAATGACCTATGTACAGCTTAGGCCCCTGACCTGGCGCTCCCTTAAGGAACCCTCCAGGCCCTGAGATAGGGTTTCAGGCCAACGTGGGACACACCGTCCCACACTCACTCCGCCTTCACTGAGACAGGGTGTGAGCCCCTACACCCCTACCATACTACTGGGACCAAGCTGGGTTACACATGAACCTCTTCCCCTTTACAGGATCATCAGATACACAAGCCACTCCTTTTGGAACCACTCCCTAATGCCTCTGCAAGACATCTAGCACACCGCCAGACATCCACCTTCCTGTCCAGTGCCTCTGCAGGACCTCCTGCACACCACCAGAGGTACACCTCTCATGCAAGCTCTTTAACAAAAAGAAAACTCACACCAACTCCTCCAGTTCAGCACATCACTCATTCGCACACTCCCCCCCTCGGACTGGTAAGGCAGTTACTACCACCCCTGATCACTCAACCTGACCACACGTGACACAGGTACCAAACTCTGGAAGCGGGGAATGGGAATTAACACACTGGACACATTAAAGCTGCCACCACTGGATCCTACCACACTGGGGAATCCAGACACACACACTACACTCAGGGAACAACCACCCTCCTGAGCTAGTCATTTCTCCTCACACTCCCTCTCTTCCATCTACCCACACAGGGACAGGATTTGGGATTGGACATTGGACCCAGCAAGGGATTCCTAAGCTATGGGAACCTCCCCCTCTACTGGCGTCCCGCCCTATCACTTCCTCTCATCTGCCACTAAACATAAAGCGCAGAAACACATTTGAAAATGACACTCTTGAGGAAAAAAATCAAAAACAATAATCCCAAACATGTGACTATCTGAAAAGAATTGCAGAGTTTTGTAATGTAGCCAGTTGTCGCTATGGCACTGCGCAAACACAAGTTCCAAATCCCACCGCTGCCACCAATGTTAGAACTGGCTATTTCTGGTAGGCTAAGGCTGACGCCCAAGCCAGGCAGAAACCACCATTCTAGTCAGGGCAAGGAAGTCACACGCCAAGATAACCTCTGCTCACCCCCTTGGTAGCTTGGCACAAGCAGTAAGGCTAAACTCGGAGGCAATGTGTAAAGCATTTGCGCCAGCGCACAACAGCAACAACATACTAGGCACACCACAGAAGAGACTCCACACAAGGTTATTATAAAAATAACTTTTGTATTGTAAAAACACATCAGATAAAATCACACATATACATTGTGCCAACTGGCACAGGCAATATTCACAGGGATTATGTACACAAGACAGGGCCACAAGGGCCACTGTCATATTCAGATATAGAACTTCTAGATAAAGTGTAGAATATAAAATCACTTCTAAAATGAAGAATAAATGTAACATAAAATACTAATCAAAGATAACAACCAGTAACCACTGGTAACAGGAACCAGGACCTTACTAGGACCACCTGTACTAAGAAAGAAGAACCACCTAAGTATCACACAGCATTAGGGGTCTAAGAAAGAATACATTACTCATGATGCAATAAACCTACATTCAGAGGAGTAGAAAAGACAACCACCTAAGAATAGCCACATTTAGGGGCATAAACCAGAACACCTTACCCATGATGCATGAACACATTCAGAGGAGTAATAAGGAGAAACACATGATGACTAAACATTCAGAGGTGTTAAGAATAGAGCACATGATGCAATAAAATACATTCAGGGGTGCAGCGCAAGAAGACACATGATGACTAAACATTCAGAGGTGCAGCGCATGGAAAGGAAGACACATAATGCATAAAGATTCAGAGGTGCCATAACATAAGTCAATAGCGCAAAAACACACAGTAGGCAATTACTATTTAAAAGCATAGAAATCACATTGCGCCAACACTACATAAGCCACTACCTGTGGCAGTCCCTAGGCCAAGGGCCTTGTTGGGGCTCAGACGCCCTGAGTCTCAGTGTCAGGGTTGCGCTGCCATGCAGCGCCAGTCTCAAAGTTCAAAAAGCCTAAACGTGGCAGGTGCCCACTAAGTGCTGGGCACCTGGAGAACAAAAGAACTGCGCCAGGGCCCTCACTGGCCCTTAGGAGCAAACTGCGCCCAGGCTGGAGCCACACAGGCTCTGGGCATAACACACATGCCCCAGACGTTGGAGCCACAGAGGCTCTTAAACAATGATGCCAACCGTTGGAGCCATACAGGCTCTTAAAACAAGGATGCCCCCATGAGCCTCACCGGACTCTAGCCCTCACACTCGGGGGCCGGAAGGGACGAGCACCGAAAATATGCCCCGAAGTCCCCCCTCTCGGATATGGCCCTCTCTGGAGCCAAACGGGCTCTACACATCGTTGGGGCGGCCCGCTGCCATCCGGGGCCGCCCTGAAGCAGTGCCTCCAACCCGGCACCAACACGACGAAATGCGGGCCCTCAAGAGCCCCTCGCGGGCTCTGTGCTCACGGTGGGGCGACCCACTGCCATTCGGGGCCGCCCTTCCTTGGTGCCTCGACCGGCACCACGAGAACCCATCTGCTCCCTCACGGAGCAGCAACAGCACTGCCCCCGCCTCACCCGGTCCACACGGAGCCCCCCAGCACTTCAACTCACCGGGCCTCAGGGGCGGCTCCTCCGGGCGGCGGCTCTCTTCTTCTGGCCAGCGCGGGGCTCCTCTTCCACCACGGAGCCCCGCCGGGCCGCTCAGACGCTCTCCTCTCGCTGCAGGGCGGGGGCGGTCGAACTTCTCTCTTCCTGCAGGGCTCCCTCGGTACACGGGAGCCCTGCCAACCGGCCGCCTCGTCTCCTCGGGGCCCCCTCAGCCGAGAGGAGCCCCTCGAACGGCCGCCATCTCCAGCGCCTCCTCCTTTCTTCCTCCCGCCTCACAGGCTGAGGGGCGGGACTTCCGGCCGACCGCAAAGAGATTGGCCGGCCGGCCAGGTACTTCCGGGTCGCCGCGGGCAGCGCGGCGGCCCTCACTAGGCAGGCAGGCGGGCAGGTAATCAAACTATCGGTGTGGGCAGCCGATCCAAAAGCGCCACATAAGCGAGGTGGGCACTCGTAGTTCCAACAAAGATCCAGCGGGGCAAATCCACGCCGGGTGGGCACCGGCTCCCAGCAATAAAGCGCTCCTAGCGCTAAACACGATCCACAGCGCTACGGAGCAGGAAAAGCGCTCCTAAGCGCTACAAAGTCCAGAGAAGGCGCTCTCAAGCGCGTGGGGGAAAATTAAGCGCCCCAGAGCTCCAGACAGCAGGCAGAGCGCTCCCAGGCGCTCAAGGGGAAGCACAGCGCCTCCAGGCGCTAGAAATCCACTCCAGCGCTCTCCCCAGGAAAAGGCAGCTTCTCCATGCTGCAAAGGTCCCAGAGATTCCCAGGGGGCAAAGCAAAGTCCCCCCCATCAGCCCAGCAAGGCAGAGGGGTCCCCCAGGAAAGTCCATCAGGTGCCCAGGGCTGGGCAGAGCCAGGGATTCCCCTGAGCTCAAGCAGCAGCAGCCCCTGGCAGATTCAAGTTGAAAACAAGAACAATTTGGAAGGGGATACAACCCCTTTTTATACAGTGCAAAACCTTTGAAGTCCTTTGAAGCAGACAGTGTGAAAACCAGCTGGACTGGTTTAGAGGGAAGTCCCCTTCAGTATCAGGGACAGAGGTGTCAGTCGCCCAGCGGGAGGTGGAGCCAGCGTTGTAGTTACACAGGAACAGCCCTTCACTATCAGGTGCCATCTCCTCCCACTTCCCTGGCAGCAGATGCTGCCTTTCATCCATGGGCTGACTTCAGACAACCTCCTGGGCTCTCCAGCCCCTGTCATCCTCAAACCAGACAGTCAATCCACAAGCAGGCCCATGCACTCTGGGCCAGGCTCACCAGCCAATCACACGCTAGCACCAACTTGCACAAATATGCCAACTTCCAAAAGTAGGACTTCTAGACTAGACACAGCCATGTCGCATACATCATTTTGCAGCATTCACTCTCACGAGTTGATACATACCAAACTCGCCCCTGCACTCCCCACACATCAGGAACTACCATGGGCATACATATTCTCCATTCATTCCTATGGGAGGGCAGGTCACTCACCACACATACAGAGAGCTCAAGCACTTTACACTGTACCACAGTGAAAAAGTGCGCAGAGGCCTAAAATCTCCAACACCAGGTTCCATAAACAGGCTAGGAAAAAGCAAAAAGTCTAGGGGTGAACCTGCCTAATGGGCCGGGTCCAACAGGCACCTGGCAGACTCAAGGTATTAAGTTGGAATATTGCTGGGGCTGAGGGAAAATTAGCAAACAAGGTGTGTCTTTCTACATTTAATTCTTGCAAGATTGTCTTTCTACAGAAGACCTGAGTGATAGGAAGTACTCTTCTATGATGGTTTAGCCAGCTTTATATTGCCTGCCACCCCCTCCCCTCGCTGTAGAGCTAAAGGGGGGTTAGCCACCTTTGTCAGTCTGCGTCTTAGCAGCAAAATGGAGGGGCTCTTTTCTCACTCACCACATATCTTGGGTACTATTGAATGAATGAATGAATGAATGAATAAGCTTTATTTCGATAAAAAAACATATCATAAAAGCTGCACATTACATCATTAAAAAGCAGTTCAGCAATACTCAGTATAAAATGTCCTACAAGATCCACATAGAGATTTAAAAAACAATCATTAGTTAAGAAAGGACAATACAGGGGAAGAACACATTACTGGATCAACAACTTCTTTGCAGTTCTTATACGCCAAGCCCAGCCTAGGAATTTTGCCATACAGCAGGCAAAAAAGGGTCTGGCATCTGTACGCAAAATGCGTAGGGCTTCCGAATGTGATTTCGTTCCCAAACTCCTACATAGAGGCTTCAACCACCTCAGTCTAGGTACCGCATAAGCGTTGCACTCGAACAACAAGTGTGCAACGGACTCGATCCTTGAGTCACAGAAGGGGCAATATGGTACAGTTTGTAGAGGTGGTTTCCAGGTGGAAGTGAACTGACCTAAAGGGAGTACCCCCACCCTGAATTTGAAGTACAGTGATCTGTCGCCCGAGTTATGGATTAAATCCAAATAGGGTTCCCTATAAGGGAGCTCCTTGACTAACAAAAACTGGGCAACAGATTTACAATGATTTGAGTTGCACATTCTCTCGTTGTCCACCCATAACCAATAAGCCTTCTTTAGCAGTTGTTTTGAAGGTGCTGATTTATTGACCCAAGCATCTCCTAAACCCAGCTCATAGAGAAGCCGCTTAACCTCCCTGAGCCAGGTTACCTTATAACAACCCGGAAGGAACAAAAGATCATTTAGGGCATCTGCGTAGCTACGGAGTTCAGGGACATTCCATATTCTGGACCATAATAAAAGGGGACGTATTTTAGCTTGCTCACATATTGGGCGGGTGCCTGCGTCTAGCAAAAGGGGGATTGTGGGGGTACTGTGGGGTAGCCTCATAAGATCTTTGTGAAAATTGTTTTCGAGGTGGGCCAAAGTGTCAGCTCTCTGAATGCCCCACAGTTCTGCGCCGTACAGTGCTGCGCTCACAACCCTTGCCCTATAAATGTCTAGTAGTGCCCCAATTAGTTTTATAGATGAGGCACGCTGTTCTTTGAGCAGGGCACCTGCGACCCTCTTATGAGTCAGAAACACCTTTTGGTGGTGTGCCTTCCAACTCATAGTGTTGCAAAGACGTATGCCCAAGTAGTCAAATTCTTTGACTCTTTTGAGTGGAACAGAGTCTAGAGCAGGAGGGGCAACAGATTTCTTGGGGGGGTTAAGGACAAGGAATTTGGTCTTACCTATATTTATAGCCAGACCCTTAGTGTCGCAAAAGGCCTTGAAACTAGAAAGCAATTTTTGAATGCCCACTGGTGATTTCGAGATTAGAAGAGTGTCATCCGCAAATAGGAACTTCGGAACTTTCCTTCCAGCCAGGGAGGGTGCGTCCGAAGGATGTTGAAGGAGATGCTCCACCACTCCGTTAACGTAAAGAGAGAACAGAGTGGGGGCAAGCACACACCCCTGGCGGACGCCCCTGTCTACAGGGATACGAGATGTTTTTTCCCCCTGGACACCCCATCTAATTTGGGCAAAATTGCTATCATGAAATTTTATGAGCAAGGCCAGCAAGTAAGGGGGTAGACCTAACCCATTGAGGACATTCCACAATAGGGTGCGTGGGACCAGGTCGAAGGCTGTTCGCAAGTCTATAAAGACTAAATACAAACTGCCCCCTCCGAGCACCACCACTTTCCAATAAATCATTAGAAGGCGAAATGTCTGCTCGATGGTACCTGTCTCAGTTCTAAAGCCTGCTTGGAAATCTGACAGGATCTGGTTTTCTTCTGCCCACTGCAAAATCCTACCCAGTACCACTTTGCCTGCAACCTTTTGGGTTGAATCCAGCAAACTGATAGGGCGATAATTTGCTGGGTCGTCCCTACAGCCTTTCTTAAAGATAGGGACGACTTCAGCACCCCTCCATGAATCAGGGAAAGAACCTCCCAGCAAAACCTAATTTAAGAGTAAAGCAATTAATCTTCTCCACAATAATGGGTAGTTCTTCAGCAAATCGCCCAGAATCCCATCAGGGCCTGCAGCCTTATTGGGTACAATACACCTAATTGCCCTTTCTACTTCCTGGCTAGAAAATAAACCATCATTACATGGAAGGTCAACTGTGGGACTGGGCAAAGGGCCCAGATTTGGATAAAGTGCCCCCAGAGGAGCAGAATATAACTTAGAGAAGTGGGCAAGCCAGACGTCGCCAGGGATATTGCAAGTTATCTGTTGATCAATAGGCTTATTCCTGGCTCTTAGCAAATCCCAAAACCCCTTGAAATCTTTCCTAGTACTTGCCTCTGCTAACTCCCACCAAAAATTGGAATCATGAGCCTCCTTTGCCTCAGCCACAGTTTTTTTATAGACTTTCCTCACGGTTCTAATACTAGCTGGGTCTTTGTTCTTTCCTGCAGAGATAAGTTCCCCCTTAGCAGCTCGACATTTGGAGGAGTACCACTTATCTCTAGCCTTGGAAACACCTTTCGAAACAACCCTGGCACTGGATTGGGGAATAATAAACAAGTCACTCAATGCCACTATAGTCTCTGTGAATAATGGTAGGACCTTTTTACTAGTGGGGCTTAAGGCATCAAGCCGAGGCTCCACCCCTGATAAGATGGTCCCGGCTTGCGCCATCCTTGCTTCGTCCGCTGATACTTTTGCCCACTTTAGGCGTCTGCCACAGTTTGAGGGAACAATTTCATGGGATGCTTTCCACTTGTGGTCAGTCATGCCTTGGTTCCCAACCTGCCAGGGAGGAGTAAGGGTTAAGGAAAGAGGGTTGTGGTCACTGTCACAAGACACTAAAACCTCCATGTCTTGGTGGAATGGCCAAAGATTATAGTTGAGCATGATGAAGTCAATTCTGGAGGAGTGACCCGTCCTGTTATATGTATGAGCACCCATAGAATCCAATTTGGAGCGACCATTTGTTGGTCTCAGATTGTGTTCCATACAAAGAGCATTAATGTCTATTGCGCTTTGTGTCCATTTAGGAATCGGATCTAAGGTCAGGATAGGGATACCTCTCCTTGTATTCTCATCGAAGGTATCCAAAATGTCTTCCCTGGCCAGTGGCTCAAAACAGCAATTAAAGTCGCCTGCAAGAAGAACATAAGAGTCAATAATACAGGCAGCTAGATCGCTGCTTAGGCCTGTTGAGGTTAGACATGATGCCCCACCCCTGGCGCCCCTCAGATAGAGATTAAATACTTCTAAATTCCTTTCCCCTTTACAATGTAATGTTATCCACTGGAGGTCAGGAGATTGAGTGGTCCTTTGACTTACAGTTAAACCTAGTGCAATGCTGACCCATATGAGGAGGCCGCCGGACGGGCGACCTTTGGATCCATGTTGTTGGACAGCTGGGACAAAGTAGGTTGAGAAGCCTACTCTGTGTCTGGGTTCTTGGCACCAGGTTTCCTGTAGGAGGCAGATGTTGTAGGGTTCTAGGAAAGCATTCCATTCAGGAATGTCAAAGTTGCGGGCAAGCCCTGCCACATTCCAGCTTAAAATCTTTAGCAAGGGTTCACCAGAGGTAGACTGCATAGGGAGATAAATAGGTGAAGGTGGGTTGGTCACAGCCACTCTAGATGTCCTTAGTGGTGGCTCAATCTGATGGAAATTAGGAGCCATAACTGCACCGGACAGATTCCTCCCTGCTAAATCAGTTTGAATGAGTTAGAGGGGAATCATACAGGGTGAATCCCGCCGTTCTTCCACACCTTGAAGATCTAAAGTGTTTGAAGCAATCAACCCCCCATCGATAAGCAAACTATTTGATGTCCCTACTGGACCTGCTGGGGGGACAGGAGCTAAGGGTTCAGTTAACAAACAGGGAATTTCTAGAAGCCCTAGGACCTGTGGTGGCGGTGCTTTTCCCATTTGTTGTTGAACAGGTTGCCTAGGGAATCAATCTACCTCCTCCAAACCACCAAATCTATTTGAGGTTGGGAGGCCGTTCCAATGTGAGAGGAATTCCTTGTGGTTATTGGGATGGTTCTTCCATGAATGATGATGTACCAATGACCAGTCATCCACCTGGGTATGTCTGGGTCGAGGTGGGTAGAAGAAGGACAGCGGCCTAGGTATAACAGAAGACCCTTCACTGCAGGGCCAAGAACAGATATGCTGTGCCGTATGTGGATCCTCAAAGGTCACCACTATGCAGTCCCCAGGACTGGTTTTCTTTTTGGGACCCACCCAGGGAGTTCTACGAACCATCAGGACTCTGCTTCTCCGGCCATTAGGAATCGGTCTGTTCACGTTAAGCCAATACATGATCTTGTTTTTCAGCGACCAATGGTTCTCGTATTGGCCATTACCGATCTGAGGGACACCCGTCAGCACAACTACGTAATCGTTGGCCTCTGGGGGAAGATCAAAATATCCCCCTCTAAAATTATCCTTTACAGGAGGGCCCTGAACTTCACTAGGATTGGGTCTAGGAAGCACTCCAGGATTAGGGTTTGCTGGTTTGTGCGAGGAAGTCCGTTTAGGAGCCTTAGGTTTGGTGACAGCGGAAGTTTGGTCCACAGCCACGGTCCTCGGTTTAGGAACTGGCCGTACAATGGCTGGTGCTGGGGGGGGAAGTTGCTGAGCTTGGGATGTAGAAGCTAATGATGTTAGATCGGCTACAGGAAGACCCTGATTTTCAAGACTTCTCAGGCCGAGCGTGGCCAGATCAATAATGCTCTTTTCCATCTCGAGCAAGTTATTTTCAATCCGTGAGAGTCTAAGGTCGAGGGGGGAAAGAAGTTTTTTGAGGGTTTCCCAAACCAGGTCTTTAAATTCCCTTTCATTCTTGCCCAACCCCTCTGCCTGTAAGCCCTCATCCTCTAGAATGGTGGTGGGTGAAGCAGCAACTGACCCCTCTCCCCCTCCCTCCCTTAGTGGCTGCTTCCTAGGGGTACGCTCTGCTTTTGCGTTAGATGCCGGGACACTAGTCAGTGCCAGATGTTGTGAAACCGCAATTTTCGCCTTCTTACGGGAGTAGGCAGAGCGGGAATGGCGTTTTCTTTTAGGTTGTTTGCCACTAGTAGTGATCGAGGATGCGGGAGGTGGGTTGAAAATAGGAATCTGGTTGCGAGAAGCAGCGGGTAGGTTTGCTTCGTCTGCATTAGATGATTGCTCTAAAGGCGAGGAGAAGATGGAAGGGATCGGGGTCTGGTGAACATCAACCTGCGTAACTACACAATGGGGAATGGCAGGTCGCTCCGGAGTAACCGAAGTAGCTATGTGGCCTAGGGAAGATTTTTTAGAAATTGCGATGACCTGAGACAGCCTTCTAGCAGCTACCAATTCTAAGGAGACCCGAGTTTGAAGTTTAGATATTTCTTGGTCAATAGCTAGATTGGTACGGGTAATGAAGTCATCCATGGGGCCACTAATTTGTGGGCCACCTTTGGAAGCCTTACTCCGTGTTATCCTGGTACTCATAGCTTTAGTACAAGGGGGCAATCGCCAATCTAGCAGACGAAATGGGATAATAATAGCAACAGTTTACCTAGTTAGGCTTAGTAAGGGGAACATAGAAAAATGGCGAAAGAGGGTGGGCCAGTCCAGTCCGCTCAGTCCTCGAACGGCCTCAAACGGCCCGCTCTTGGCCCGGTCTTCGCCCCGAGCTGCGGGAGTCTAATGATGTGATATAGGGGGCGTGATGGGCGGGGGGCGGGCCAGCGGGGAGAGCGGACCGGATGCTGTCTCCGTGGTCTCGCAGGGACTCCTGGTTGCTGGAGTCCCCGCACGCTCGCAGCCCCGCCGAGCCTCTCACCCTTACCTCTGCCTTCCTGCTCCTGCTGCCGGTAGGTGATAGTCTGTGCACTCCCGTGCAACGCGGCACCCGCGAAGCGGGTGCGGCGAGGAGTTGGCTGGAACTAGCCTCTGTGTTCTACGATGTCTGTCAGCAAAGCCTCTGCCCAACAAGGTGAATGCCCCAACAGGTGATGGTAGGAGTCGCCTTTACTAACTCAAGTAGGGCGGGGGACGGGCCAGCGGGGAGAGCGGACCGGATGCTGTCTCCGTGGTCTCGCAGGGACTCCTGGTTGCTGGAGTCCCCGCACGCTCGCAGCCCCGCCGAGCCTCTCACCCTTACCTCTGCCTTCCTGCTCCTGCTGCCGGTAGGTGATAGTCTGTGCACTCCCGTGCGACGCGGCACCCGCAAAGCGGGTGCGGCGAGGAGTTGGCTGGAACTAGCCTCTGTGTTCTACGATGTCTGTCAGCAAAGCCTCTGCCCAACAAGGTGAATGCCCCAACAGGTGATGGTAGGAGTCGCCTTTAGTAACTCAAGGAGGGCGGGGGGCGGGCCAGCGGGGAGAGCGGACCGGATGCTGTCTCCGTGGTCTCGCAGGGACTCCTGGTTGCTGGAGTCCCCGCACGCTCGCAGCCCCGCCGAGCCTCTCACCCTTACCTCTGCCTTCCTGTTCCTGCTGCCGGTAGGTGATAGTCTGTGCACTCCCATGCGACGCGGCACCCGCGAAGCGGGTGCGGCGAGGAGTTGGCTGGAACTAGCCTTGTCAGCAAAGCCTCTGCCCAACAAGGTGAATGCTATATACTATTAAAATCAACTAGGCAATACATTCTTCACAAACAGTAATCATGGAAATAACTTTAATTCCAGTCACAATCTCAAATCGCCTCAGCTGACTGAGCATAACTGTCACAGACCCCTACATTCCAAACAGGCACATTCCATAATACATAGTGTGGGGAAAATGGAACAAACCGAAATAACAATAAATATATATATTACAGGTTAACACAATATTGAAAATACATCATATGTCAGAGAGTCCAAATTAATAAAGAAATAGCAGAAAGGATCATATATAAATGCAAGACATCTCCATCCCATAAAATTTAAATGGGAAACAAATTCCTTAAGCCACACCGGAGAGTAGCAGTGACAGACATCACCAGTCCTAGCAAATTGCTTATGACCACCTGTAGAATTGTCCTCCATGAAACAGTTTTCTTCTCAAGTAACTTCCTTACACTTTGCAATTCTGTCCATACTCCACACTCTTCCATCCTCCAACGTCACCACATTGGTAATGACTTTGCTTATCTTGATTGGTTTAGAAAAAACAGTGTTTTTACTATTGGCTAAACCAACTGGTAACTTGACAACCACCCAGTCTTTCACTTTCCATCTTGAAGCATCCACTCCGTGCTTTCTTTTGTATCTTTCTTTATAGTCCATCTGATGGTTTTTTATACGGTTACTTCATTGTTATTGTTATTGTTATTGGGTTTTTGTAAAGCGCCTGAATCACCCAGGGGCATTTCCGCGCTGCCTAGTCCTTTTTCCTGAGAGCGAAAGTTAGGATACCAGAGTGAATCAATAATGTAGGAAGGCTTTAAGATGTTTCCTGAAAGTCAAGTATGAAGGAGACTTTTGCAGCCCTTCGCGTAGGGAGTTCCAATATTTAGGGCCTACATACGAAAAGGCTTTACCTCCCATGCAATTATGGTAGATACGTGGGAACCCACCTTGTTTCTCCACCACCTATCCCATTGGGGAACAATTTTGTACCAGGCATTTTACCTTTGAGCACGGTAAAAGGCGCAATTCCTGTGACTGAGTTTGGTGTTTTGGGATAAGACAAAATACGCTTCTTGACTGCAATGTCAACTGGCATTCCAGATATTTGTGCAGCTTGAATACATTCTTTTAATAGCCGATTCACTCTCTCACTAGGCCATTGGCCTTAGGGCAATACAAAGCTGATTCTAGATGAACAATGGATAACTTTTCCAAAAGCTCCTTCATTTTGTCGGAAGCAAATTGAACAACATTACCTGTAATGATGGTGCTAGGAATACAGTCTACCAAAAACATATCAGAAAGGAAATTAATCATATCATGAATAGTGATAAGGTTGACAACTTTTACCACTATCCAGCATGAACAGTAATTCACTAGTACAAGAATATATTTCCAGACCATAAGAAACATTTGAGAGGACCTTTTATGTCCAGAGCAAGTTGATTCCAGGGTTTTGTCTGCACACTCACTGGAGACAGAGGAGCTTTCCTTACACGCTTGCTTTTATCACTCAATGAACCATAAGGAATATTTGAGAGGACCTATTATGTCCAGAGCAAGTTTATTCCATGGTTTTGTCTGCATACTCACTGAAGACAGAGGAGATTTCCTTACACGCTTGATTTTATCACTCAATGAACATGTGACATATTCTTTTACTTTACTCTCAGCCAGACCATCCATACCAGGGAAGCAATACATTGCCCGCACCTTAACTTTAATGACACTGGGGCCCAGGCGGCCGTCATGCACCAAATCAACAATTCTTTCCCACATGTAGATGTTTGTGGTTTACATAAATATATTGTAATTTTTTGTACAAATTTGATTGATACATGTTTGCTGATATTTTGGGTTGCAGCCCTGAGGAAGTCAAGTAGCACATTCTCGTGCTTGACGAAACACGTGTTGGCTGCGTTGGCGGCGTTTGGTTGTATTTTTTGCCTTACATGAGATTAAAGAAGATCTACCTTGGAATATTGACTGCGTTTGGGTGTATATCTGATTTAAAGAGAATTTACCCTGAATCTGGACTACTGGTTGATACATTTATGAACATGAGGAATGGACTATAATATATGACCAATGATTTATGGACATTTTGCAAATTAATGTTTTCCTGTGGATCATAATCACTAATTGAATTGCTTGATTTGTCTGTGCATATTAAGGATTTTGAATTGTTTACATTGATGATACATTTTTACTTTGATTCTGTAATATAGCTGCTTAGGGAGGATCTTGTAATTTGTCTTTATATGGTCCATACCTCAGTGTGGACTATCGGGGCTGTCTGGTAACGACCCCTTCTACTTCCTTTGAAGCACCCTTGTTAAGTTTGCTAGTTTATGTACTACTACCCCTATACTGAGTTGAGCGCCCTATCTAAACCTGGTTACCAGGGAGTTTCTATTTAGTTCTATTTATACAGGTGTGGGCAGCCACAGGGGACAAACGAATAGAGATAAGGAAGCCCAGGATTTATTTAGTAATCTCAATGCAGGATCATCTATAGGCACAGCAGTGAGAACTAGTAAGGAGCAAAAACAAGAAGGATTGAGAGCCAAGTTTGTCAGACTTGAACGACTTAAAAAGGCCGAACTTAATAAATGGTGGGATGCCGCCACGCTTAAACAATATTTGGTACTTAATAGGATACCAAGGGGATTGAGGTCACAAATTATGCCAACCTATGAAGACCTAGAACCAGACCTACTTCATACCTGGCAGAAGGAACTGACGATAGTTCCAGGAATCTGATTAATATTCTGGTAGAAAATGCAGAGAGGAAGATTAAGAAATTACTTATTGAAATTGAGACAGTTGAGGATGAAATTAAACAACTTAACATACCGGAGACAACAATGAAGAATTATGTGATATTAGATGAGATCTTAGTAGCCTTACAAACAGATATTAAGAGAAGGAAGGCAAGGAAATTAAAACGGGATGAAAATGATTACCTAACAGGGCGTATATTTACATTTGCACGCCGTTTTGATTACCTTATGAATAAAAATCAACCTCCGAAGAAGAAAGGTGAGACTTCTAGTGTAAGTGATGTGTACTCCTCATCTAGCAATGTTTCTACCAGTGAGAATGAGGATCTAGCGGATGTACAAGGGGCAAAAGCGAGTGGCAATAATTTTTTACAGGAAGTACGCAGGATAAGGATTGGAAACCGAGAAACAGGAGTGAGATTCCGAGATACAGGAAGTTTAAGACCAGGAGAGGAACAAGAGGGAAAGGACGATTCAAAAATAAGGCAGGGGATGAGAACTCGTTCTTGGAAGAACTGAATAGGAATATTACTAATAATAATGAGATAGAGATTATCAATCTCTCTACACTTGAATTGACATCAGATATGGTTTCCTTATTGAAGAAAGGTTTACGTTTTTGCCCTACCACTAGGATGGATTGGAATATGGCTAAAATTGACTTGTACAGATTTGTGAGAATTCTAAAAATAAAGAAACACTTTGCAAATCAACCACAGTCACTAAGACCTTTTAATAATAGACCATAACTGAGCAATCTCTCAATTCAAGAGATTCAAGATACCAAACTGTTGTCATTAACTGAAAGTGAGGAAGATCCATGGACGATGTCTAAATTACTTTTGGATCTTGAGATAAATCAGACTTATTATGAGACAAGTGGCTTGAAAGTCATGATGGACCCCCCAACTATCCTCTGGTAATGTGATAGATGCTTTCTTTAAAGCGGTGAATTTGTGTATTGACTAATTTGTTATTATGAATAAATTGGACTATGATCAGGAAGTTCTCTCTCAATTGAATGATGTGAAATACTATGAAAAGGTGACAACTAATCCATTACACCAGGTAACAACGTTGGTTAATGAAAAACTTAAGGAGTGTTATGACTAATAACTATTAGATCATGAAGAATACATGTATTTGAAATTAGAATTTCCACATTCTCCTTGTTTATATTGTTTGCCGAAAGTACATAAGAATAGACACAAGCCACCAGGGAGACCTATTATTTCCGGAACTAATGGCCCAACTGAAAAAATGTCACAGTATATTAATATTTATTTGCGACCCTAGGTGCAGAACTTGCCTTCTCATATTGAAGATCCGAAACACATCTTAAATTTGATGAATGATTTAGTTTGGGAACCAGGCATGATCTTAGCTACATTGGATGTAGTTTCTTTATATAGTAACATTGAACATGACTTAGGACTACATGCCTTAGAGAGTTTCCTGAACAAGCGACCAGCTGAACAGTATAACCATACCGTGATGTTGTTGGAGATGACAAGAATGGTATTAGAGAGCAACTACTTCCTATTCAACGATAAATGGTATAAACAAAAGCTTGGTACTGCTATGGGTTCCAGATTGGCTCCGTCTTTGCCAACCTCTTTATGGGGTGGTTTGAGGCGGAGTGGATCTGGGACCCTAAGGGAAGTAGATGGCTCGATCGACTATACTATTGGGGACGTTTCATCGATGATTGCCTCCTTATTTGGAGAGGTACTACTGTGGAATTACAGGAGTTTTTTGATTACTTGAATACCAATCAAGTGAACATGAGATTTACCACTGAGTTTAGTTTGGAACGTCTTGTATTTCTGGATGTTAAACTATTTATTAAAGAAGGTAAACTCTGTAGCAGGATGTATCGCAAGAAAACTAGTTGTAATGCATTATTATATGCAGAGAGCTGTCACCCGTTGTGCCAAATTAACTCTATCCCTTATGGGGAAATGTTAAGAGCACGTAGAAATTGTTCTGAAAAACATGATTTTGAGGAGAATTTGTCTGATATGTCAATGAGATTTAAAGCCCGGGGGTACTCAGAGAGGGTCATAAATGATGCCAGCATACGGGCGAGTAAATTACGGAGAGAGTATGCCCGTAAACCAAAGTCGAGCTCTCACCTTATAGTTGAAACTAAAAGAATTGTGAGATTGGTCACCAGTTATGGTGAAGGCAGTCGGAGATTGTTTGGGTTGCTTAATAAATACTGGCACTTACTGAAGAGTGATGCAAATATCTCTCCTATGCTAAATGAGAAACCAAGTATTACATACAGGAAAGGAACTACATTATCCAATATTGTAAGCCCCAGTTATCCTAAAGGGGTAGTCAAAACGAATTGGTTGAGTAGACAACCACATGGATTTTTCTGTTGTGGTAACTGCAGCTCTTGTAGATGGGCAGTCAGGAGAATAAGTGAATTCAATTACAATAATATGGGGGACTATCAGATTAACACATTCATCAATTGTGACACGACTTTTGTTGTATATGTAATCATATGTCTTGCTCCAAAATCTAAGTGGGAAGTACTATTCGCAGATTGAGAGACAGAATGGTTGAGCATTTTTCGGGCACTTAAGAATGGCGATACCAGATATCTAATTGCTGTTTACTTGATACGAACCCAAGAAGATTCACAGACTCACAAATTTAGATATCATGGTATTGATTGTGTGAAACTCGACAAGAGGGGCGGTAACAGGACCCTACAATTAAGACGTAGGGAATACATTTGGATTATGAGACTGAGGGCTGTGGAATTGGGTTTGAATTTGGATTCTGAATTGCAGTATTTTTTAGGTCATTAGTCTTCAGAAATGGTATGTTAATGTATTATTAGGTAACCACGTATAAACCATCAAGTTGTGTATAGAACTGTTAATTATGTTACCTAACCCCATGTTTAAATATATGATCAGCCTATTTTTGTATCTGCAGTTACACCGTACATGTAATATTTTAGTACGAAAATTTGGATTATTGTAAATTAGTATCTTAGATCATGTTCTAGTTTATGTAATTATGGAAACTTTATTGCTGAGACATTGCAGATTTATTGATATTTGTTTGTCTTACTTTCCACCTTTATTTCCTCTCCTCTTACTTAATGATTAATTATCATTTAGATATAATTTCCTTTTGACTTGACTTTATACTTGATTAGTCTCCTCTCCCCTTTTTTTAATATCTTCAACAGTGGTCACTTTGGATTATGGCATTGTGGATTCACCTTAATGTGATTAGGACTCAGTTCTGGTTTACTACACATCAAGTTATTCGAACTTTAGCTCTAAGTGTGAGCAAAGGTTTGCGGAATAGTTGGTCAGGAGTTCAAGACCCACCATGGGCTTAAATTAGATGTTTTAATTTTACTCAAGGAGAATTGTAATAAAAAATTTTAGTTTTTTTTTAGTTTTTTACGCACATTTTGTAAAATATGTTTTTATAGTATTAGCTCTTATATCATGAGCGCATCGAACTAGCTATTGTAATACTGTTTGCGTTTTACGTATGGCATACGATATAAAGAGGGGGCTTCGACTGTTAATGGACGTGATCACGGGCTCTATACATATGTTTACTCTTCTCAATACAGGATATCACTGGGGTTTAGTTTTACTTTAAGTATTTTGATATTAGAATATTCATTTATCCCCAATCACGATGTAGAGATAGTTTGAGCACAGATTACGAACCATTCGAAGAGGGCCCGTGCTAATAAAATGTACTTAAATGATGGTCAAAATGGCGACTACAGTGCACGCGAGTCACGGATTGAAACGGAACGAGTTATTGATCTAGGTGAGCCTACTTACGGGCACGGTAGATAATGATAGACTGACTCAGGTATTACATATACTTTCATATACTGAAAGTTCTATTTTAACTTTTCAGATCACGCATTCGTGGAATGTGGTGACTGATACTATAGAGGTGATGTATACTTAACTCTTTACCTGATTCTTGACACTGAGGTTTGGAATGGCATATGTAATTGTATGCTTATGGTCTGATTTTAACTTTTCAGATCACGTATTCGTGGATACGTATTGATTGATACTTTAGAGGTGATGTATGCATAATTTTACACCTGACTTATGTAAGTGAGGTTGTGGGTGTCGGCAATAATAGTGGTTCATCTGTGTATTCTTTATTACTGATAGGACTTTGTGAGGGCAAGACATTACGCTTGATTTAATATTGGAAGACATGAAACGGGATATTGTGTTACTGTGCAGATAACACACTGAAGGTGAGATATTGTGAAATAGAAGCTCGTGATCTCTGGAATATCTTCTATTAGGATTTCAGTCACATATTGAATTTCTTCCATTGTAGACACAATTTGAAGTCGCTGTACTTGCGAGTAGTCAGAAGAATAGGAACTCGCTGATTGGATAGTGTTTATTGACCAGAATAGGGGTGAGTGGTCAAGAACTATATAACTTTTAAAGAATTGCTAGACTTATATTATGAACTTTGTTGTGGTGGACATAATGCTTTGAGTAACGGTTTAAACATAACTTACTATGTTTAGTCTTATGTTGGAGCTCCCCTAATTATTAGGCTATGCAAGAATATATTTGCAATAGATACCATGGATTGGACTTACTTTATGTCACATCCAGTTTCTAGACCCAATTAGAAGTTAGCGGACTTAATTTGGGGTGCATATGTATAGTATGCTTCTGTAGAATAACTTTCTGAATATTTCTTATTTTTTATAGAGACAAAGATATTTAATAGATATATTATTGAATTCTAGATACAGTGACCATATAAACAGGTGAATATAGCCTACATTCAAAATCCCCCTTTTTCTTTGGGGAGGGGTTGTGCGCAATGGTGATATCAATACCTTGGTGGTGTTCTTTACTTCTTGGTCCATTTTTTCTCTTGGACTAAAATCACATTTTTTTGGTGGTTTTACCTACATCTCCTAAATAATTTTCATGTATATATTCATTCTTTCTATGGAGATGTTTGTGGTTTACATAAATATATTGTCATTTTTTGTACAAATGTGATTGATAAATGTTTTCTGATATTTTGGGTTGTAGCCCTGAGGAAGTCAAGTAGCACATACTCGTGCTTGACGAAACACGTCTTGGCTACGTTGGCTGCGTTTGGTTGTATTTTTTGCCCTACATGAGATTAAAGAAGATCTACCTTGGAATATTGACTGCGTTTGGGTGTATATCTGATTCAAAGAGAATTTACCCTGAATCTGGACTACTGGTTGATACACTTATGGACATGAGAAATGGATTAACATATATGACCAAGGATTTATGGACATTTCGCAAATTAATGTTTTCCTGTGGATCATAATCACTAATTGAATTGCTTGATTTGTCTGTGCATATTAAGGATTTTGAATTGTTTACATTGATGATACATTTTTTACTTTGAATCTGTAATATAGCTGCTCATGGAGGATCTTATAATTCTTTCCCACAGTTTGCTAGGGGGAACAATTTTTTTCTCCTCTCATAGCCATTTCATTTTGCAAATACAATTCAAGTCTTACTTCCCAATATCCTTGCAAGTTCTCAGGAAGACTATTGGATTTGGGAGGCCAAATCTGAACGATTTACCCCTTTAACAGAATGATCACAAGGTCGCTACTGAAACATTCAATCCATTCTTTTTTACATATTTTTGGCTGAGTTACAAGCAATACAGGTGCCTCATCTCACATATAATTTTTCTCCACATGCCCCTTACAGGGCAACCGAGGGAGGCAATCCCCAACCCAGTTCTTGTTTGCTTGGACAAAATCAATCTTAAAATTATATCCTTCTGGTCCTAAAATCCACTTGGCATTACGGGAGTGGAATGTTCTCTTCCTTTGGTGGAAAAAATATATGCTATCGGTTTATGGCCTGTTTTAACCGTAAATGGTAACCCCCATAAGAAACTTTTTGAATGTGTGTTGGCCCAAAACACTCAAGCGCTTCCCTTTTGATCATTCAGCATCCTTCAACACTCTTGAGTGAACGAGATGTTCCTAACCCTTTACTGCTAGAGTCAGTATATAAAATTGTTTTGCATGTGGAATCAACATTTCCCAGAGAAGATGCTTTAACAATAGCCTGCTTAATTTCTTTAAATGCACTCTCACAAGTATCCTTCCATACAAAACAAGTTCCTTTCTTTAATAGGTGTCTTATTGGAGTAGTGTATTCCTCAAAATTCTTGCCAAAATATGGTCATATATTCCACCAGGCCCAAAAACGATTTAAGTTCATCTTTGGAGTGGGAGATGGGGCATCTTTAATTGCAGAAATCAAATCCAATTTGGGGGCTATACCATCCTTAGATACAAAATGACCTAAATAATCTACAGAATCAACAAACCATTTACACTTGTCCAATTTGACAGTAGGACCAACATTCTTGAGAATGGTAAGAACAATTTTGAGAGTGGAATTATGATTGTGCACAGAATCACCATAGATTAACAGGTCCTCTTGGAAGTACATCAAAATGTTCGTGTCCTTAAGCAACTGATGCATCAACCTCTGAAATATGGCAGCCACAAACATAAATCCAAAAGGCATTCTGCAGAACTTGAAAGTGTCAAAAGGTTTAATAAAAAAGTGAGCGACTTCAAGTCTGGCTGAAGCTCAATTTGATGATGTGCTGAAGATAAATCAATTATGCTAAAACAGCATGCATCACCTATCATACTAATCATATGATTTATCTAAGGCATGTGGAGCCAATCAGCCTAAATATTGTGGTTTAGATCCCTTAAATCCACACACAACCTTATCCCCCTACCTCTTGACTTCTGGGCAACCAAAATGGGAGCCAACCAAAGCGAACTCTCAATAGGTTGTATAAGCCCTTATCAATTAATCTACTTATCTCGTCGTTTATTGGCTCATGTATAAGATTGGGTATAGAATGAACCTTATGAACCCATGGTACAGCATGTTCTTTTAAAATGATCTTTTGTTGTAAATCCTTTGGATGACCAATATTTTCTGCAAACACCTCCTGAAATTCCTCAGCCACTTTATCCTTCTACTCCATTTGGTCAATTAACCTTACTTGTTGATTCTTATTTGGATCTAATGTAATGCCCAAGTTCTTCTTGGGTCTTCATCCCCGCAAGTTGGAACTCCTCTCTGCAATGTATATTTTTCCTTGAGTAGAAGGACCTTTAAAAGCAATACATCCATCAGTCATGCCAATTAACGGTATTGATCTTGATTGTATCCTCTTGGATTGACATCTGTACTAGTAAGTGTGCACCCTTTACTGGCTAACTTTTCATCAAAAGTCCTACTATCAATGATAGTGTAAGGCGAACAAGAATCTGCAAACACAAATACTGACACTCGATCCAATAATATTTTACAAGTAGGATATTCCAAATTAGCAGCATCCAAAACATAGGACTGAAAAATAAACTTGTTAGTATTTCCAGTGTTATTACTGCTTTTAACATCCTCAGTCACATGAACAAGTCTAGCATCTTTCTCCCCACTTTTTCAAGTGCGTGCAAAATGTCCTCTCTTGTTGCACTTCCTACATACAACTGATCTTGCAGGACAAAATTGACTATTAGCTAATTGGTTAAAATTACCACACAACAATAACATTTATTTATTTCTTTTTCTCTTACCCCGTCACTAATTTTCCTTTGGATAACTCTTGAGTTTTCTGGTGTGTCTTAAACTCTTTATAATTTTCTTTCGTATTCTTTACAGTATATACTGTTTCTGGTACACTGCTGTTCTCATTTCCTTAATACATTCAGCTGTATGTTCAATACTCTTTGCCAATTTAATAGCTTCCTGTATGAGCTAATAAAGTTGGTGCATCTCACCAATTGATCTCTTATAAGAGAATCACATAACGGACCAAATTTGCATAAATTGGATAAACCTCTTAAAAAAGCTATATAACTACTCACTTTTTCTTCCTTACCTCTAATTCTGCAAAAAAGTGTGTTTATCCAAAACAAGATTTGTTCTTTTCCCAAAATGATTTTGTAGTTTATGCAATGTCACTAAGAATACATCATCACTCCCTTCCTCATCTTCGCTCTCAGAGGAGGGTTCCGCTAAAGTCTCATACACTCTTCTACCTTGTACCTCTAAATTGTGAAGCAGAATATGTTGTTTTCTCATGGAGGAATGTTTTTGTCCTCCAATTGTGATGAAATATGTCTGTAACAATTTTTCTCACTCTTTCCATAGCAAAGCTGGCTCCCCTTCTTCATCTAGGAAGGGTGGTGGCTGCGATATAATTGATGTAGCCATAGTTAATCATGAACCCTTTTTGCACCTTTAATCACACTAAATCAATATACGACTCATAAACCGCAAATACACCCCTTTAAATTGCAGTACTGTAAAGTAAATAATTAAAACTGTACTAATGATAATTACTTAGGATACAATAAAAAAAACAATTGAATATAGTACTTGCTGACGAGATGGGCAGAAGATAAACAGTCAATATGGATCAGAAATAGTTAATTAATACACTGCTGCTAGCGACCACCTCAATAGTCATACATGCAGCATTTCGCAATGCTGCAAATGGTAAATGTCCCACCTGTCGACGTTCCTTTACGCCTGAACCAGGAAACAGTCAAGGCGAGATTTCTCCCAGCGTTGACGGTAAGCCTTCCTTGTCCGATAACACCACAACGGCGTACATGTGAAAAACGAAGAAGCATCCACAACACTTTGAATAATGTATTACTTTATGTAGAGTTAAATAGCTCACATAGAAAATGGCTTGATATTCTGTGTGTGCGTTATCACACGGCAACATGCATCAACCACTTATGTATGCCGATAATCTATTGCCCAGTACACTACATGAGTGTGATAGAAATATCCAAAGATAAAGGATTTCGATATAATTCTACACTTCACATCGCATGCACATCAAGGCAAAATGACACACAACTGCAACGCATACTATTTTGTTTAATCACCTTGCACAAGAACTTAATTTCTATACATGTAACACCATACTCGTCACCTTACGAGAGGACTTACTTTTTCACTGAACTGTAATAGGAAGTGCCTTCCATACATGCGACAATCTAACAGGGGTGAGGTTGAGGCGCTGACCCCTGCACAGCTGGTAGAGTTCGTGACACAATTAGTCACCAGTATCAAAATCGACTCAGCAATAAATTCTTCACATGCGGTGATCATACAAACAACTTTAATTCCAGTCACAACCGCAAGTAGCCTCAGCTGCCTGAAAATAACAGTCACAGACCCCAACATTCCAAACAACCACATTCCATAATATGGAGGGTGTGGAAAAACAGGACAAACCAAACTTACAATAAATATATGTTTAACAGGTTGAAAACACTATATATAGAAAAAACATCATACGTGAGAGAGTCCATATTCATAAATAAATAGCAGAAAGGATAATATATAAATACAACGGGTACCCTTTTGACATTTTCTAATTCACTTAAGATTTTGGTGGTGAACATAAATAACTGACGAGCATGATGTGAGTCTTGAATATGGCAAGTTTTTGGATGATTATGTTTCTAAATCCTCTTGTTACACAGCTTTCGTGATGATGGGAGATTTTACTCTGCACCCCTTTTTGAATTGTTTTTGTATGAGGAAAAGGTATGTGTTATTATGGAACAGGCACACCTCAAACATTCACAGCAAGGGGGCATGCTCAATAATTTGATCTTAGATCATACCCTTGTTAACTTACTTAGCAAGAAAGATGCTAATTGCACACTTTGCCACTGGATTAAAGCTAGCCTAGCTGAAGAGGGGTGTTACCCTGAAACCGGTCCCAGGATGCTTGTTATCCGGTCCAGGGAAGACATAGCTTGGCAGTTCGGTCTTGACTGTTCCCATGAGGCACAGGGTCAAGACTGATTTGCATATAGCATAGCTGGATGATGATATATTCAACCCATATCTGTGACTGGGGTGAGTGTCTGAAAAGTATCAGCACTACGCCTTCATCTCCTTGTGTTTGCTTTAATCACACAATACAAACACCAACTTTCAAGAGGGCAGGGTTCGATAATCGATTACATTTTGTTTCAACCTGCTTTTTACCTCCTTGGTAGGGTTTGTTGGGGGCTGGCATACCTTTAGAGATGATAATTCCCTTCAGGCTACTTTCTGTTGGTCACAGAATCGTCCTAAGGTGATAGGCTCTACCAAGAACCAGTCAAAATCATAGATCATGAACCCAGACTTAATTGAGCTAAGGTTGTCCTGGCTGATTTCAACTCCTACCTTTCTTCCAATCTGATTTCAATATCTGTCTTGACGATAGTGCCGCAGACCTTAACTTATTAGCTGACTTTTCGAATATCATGGGGTGCATAAAGGCTGCTTTTACCATGCATATTGCCACACAGCCGGTTACTCCAGCTAAGAGGTTTGACAAGGCATGTTCACAGGTGCCTGTGGCCTCTCTGCAAAGACAACCTCGAATTCGCGATGAGGTGAGGAGTGCTAGACCCGCATATAGTCCAGCATGCAATGCCAAAAAGAGGAATCTAAAAAAGGAGCACTGGAATGTTTACTGGAGACTTATGAGTCTTGTGATAGTACAGTTTTCTCACTATTACCCCCCTAGGCCTGGAATGACCATTTTAAGGTCAGTCACGATTTTGAGAATTAAAAGAATTCACCAGTCAATGGGCCACCTGCTGACTGAATTGCGTTTCGAGTAGAGGGAAGTTAAAAAGCCATCTTGTCCCTCCCAGATAGCAAGGCCCCAGGCATAGATTTTTTTTAAATCAGAAGTGGACCTTTCGGCTCCCATAGTGACTAAGCACCTTAATGAAGCCACCTGTAGTTTATTTCCCTCAGGATGGCGACATTCCTTTATTGTACCCATGATTAAAAGGGATTGAGATCAGATCTCGCCTTTTATCACCCTATATCCCTGGTGGATAGTGAGATTAAAATGATTGGACAGGTCCTTCTGTCACATAGCCCAAGAACAATAATGTGCTCTTGGAGATTCCATATGGTTTCAGAGCTGTTTGACGGACTGTAGAACAGAATTTGCACCTCTTCCTATTGATTTTCAAATACACCAGGGTGAAGAGTGGGACAGTCCTTTTGGCCTTCAAGGACCTCAGCTCGGCCTTTGATTGGGTCAAAAGAGCTAAGCTCTAGGCCACAACGGGGACCATGAGAGTAGAGCCCTTGCTGAATACCTTTTTATGTGATCTTTTTGAGGGACGAACGGCTTCTATGAGATATCAGATAAATGGAGAACACACCCAGACTTTTTATTTGAAGAGAGGGGATTCACCAGGTGTGTATATTGGCCCTCTTTTTTTTCATTCTCTACATCGATGGAACGGAGACAGCCCTCTCTACTCCAGGAATGGATGTACCGAAAGTGGGTGGTCGCCCGTTGCCAATCCTCATATATGCATATGATGCAGTCCTAATAGAGCTCACAGATGTGGTACTGCAGCACCTTTTACATTGGTTTGTCTCCTTCATGGATGACCTTGCCTTGTCAACTAATTACAGCAAGTCCCATGTCATGGTTATTAGCCCTAGAAAATCTTGCACAAGAAAATGTGTGATTAAAGGCAATGTTATTAGTAAAGTTGAGCCTTTTACCTATCTGGGGATTTTATTGGACACACATCTTTCATTGCGTCCTTTACTTCAGAAAAATGTAAAGTCATTTAAAAAAGCACCTAACAGCATTAACTCGTTCTCCAGTCCCTTAGGCCAGCCCATGTTTAGACATTACTCAAAGTGTAAAAGGCTAAATGCATCTTGTGGCTTGTTTTGGTTGTGAAATTTGGGAGAATATACCTTTAGCATCATTACAGGTAGCCAAGAATACATTTTTTTAAGAGTTCTTTTAGATGTTCCACAGGAAACACCCAGTAAAATTGTTCATGCGGAAGTGGGTTTGGTGTACATTGCTGACTTTATTAGTTTATGGTCATTGCTTTTATGGTTATCCATCTTGCGTCAAGATGGCCTTAAACTCATTAGAACAGTGGTTCGCGCCTGTCTTAACCTAGATTCCTGATCTCGAATCCCCTGCTTAACATTTATCAGATGTAATCTTGTCACCTTGAATCACCTGAACTTTTTGTTGACGTGGAGTGGATCGTGAGAGGGAATATAGCCTGGTTAAAGCAGGCATTTCTCTCCATGATGGCAGGTGAGAGGCTCTTGCTCAACATAAATGCACAATGCAGCAATATATTATGGTTAAAACGGTTACGGGGATGGAACCATATTTGAAGTAGGGGCTGACCAACTATCACCATAGGTAGTTAACCTACGTTAGACTGAACTTGTTCCACCGGTAGTCATTTCCATGGGTCGCTGGTCCAAAGTATCTGGAGCTTCAGGCTTGTACCTACGATAATGCTTCCTTTCCAGATACTATGCATATTGTCATAGTTTGCCCCAGATGTAATAGTCAATGATATACCTATATCCACTTATTACTTTTACCTTTGAATTTTAACCAGGTGAGAGTGGTGTTTCTGTATCCACAATTTTTAAAATCATGTATAATATGTTTCATGGGTTCCCGTTTTCTTTCTGGTATATTTCTTGGCGTTGAATGTTCCCTGAGTGTTCTAGATTGTTTACAGCATGAATTTCTCTTAGCATTCAAACTTTGGGGCATATTATCAAGCATGGGCGATAAAATTATCGCCACTTTAATCTTAAGTGACCATGTCTTACTTCTTAAGGGAACAATTTGACTAGTTTTGTTAAGTATAGTGTAAATTGTTTCAGTGTTTTCAAGAACAGACATTCTTATCCACATAGTCAGGCCTCCCATTGGCCTTCCTTGTTTTGCTGTTTAGTTGCAGGTAGTTGATATGTTGAATAACATCTAAATCAATGGTATGTATGTTCCACGTTTCTTGGAAACAGCAAATATCTTGTTGGGTTAAAAAAAAAGACAGCCGATCCTTATGCTCTGTCTTAGCTTTTAAGTCTGCTATATTACAGCTCATTATTGTTTGACACATTTTTAGGCCAATTTCCGATGTAGTAATTCTGGTTTTATCCTACAGGCATCTTCCTTCTTGATCAACCAATGAAGATGATGCTGGTCTTAATGGTGGCTGGACAGCGTAATGCAGTTGATTCTGAGTCGTATTATTTACTATACAGAATTTTATATCCATTAAATTAGACTGTTTGGAAAGCGGCTGGCAGGAATTTGAAGCATCTTGCAACACTGACCTCATATTTTTGCTATGTTCACTTTTATTCTCGAAACTATTTGTACTTGGTTTTTCTATGCCTATAAGTGAATCCTCTTCTGGGGGGTTTATATTGATACAACAGGTCTTCATTACATTTGTGTGACTGAGAATTCCATTTGTCATCCTTAAGTTTGACAATACAGTCTGTGTGGATTCTCTATTACTGAGCCTCTTCAAAACTAACCGTCACTAAATCATTTGAACTTACATACTGCAGACCAGGTGAGAAGTTTATTTAAAAGAATAATATTTAATCTATTGAGGATTGCTTGACTCCCTCTTGAGATGTATTCAGAGGTAAATATGATTGTTGCGGATCTTTGATGTTGCCTGAAATGTTTTTAACTCCTTGACATAGTATGGTTTTCTGCATATTGCATTGTCTCTCTTCCTTTAAAGTTTCACTCCAAATATCTAGGTTGGAAGGTTTCTTTTGTAAATACACTGACATTGACAAATGGGTCCTATTGCATAGACGATTAGTTTGGTTTTCTCCAGGGTTGCGGAATCTCTGAGTACATGATCAGGCTGGTGGGTTAACACTAATTAGGGTGAATCATATGAGCTTACATGTATAGCCTTTCTGATGCTTGATCCTACTTGTAACTATTTGATGCACTTGTGCTTGGACCTGCATTAATAATAATTGGGCCAGGATGTTCAATACTAGACAGTGGATGTGCTTTCTACAATGCCAAGATTGGTATATGATGGCTCTGGTTGTTTTACAAAACTGGCAATTGTGCAATTCCTTACTTCCACTTGGCCTCTTTAAGTTAAGCATCTGTGGTTCGTCCTCTACATTGATCAACTCTTTGTTATTTTCTAGTTCTGTTGGTTGTCCCCCATTGACAGTTTCCAGTTTTTGGACAGGAGGAATTGGCCTGAAATTTGCTGGTATACATTTAATGTAAGAAATGAGGGTGCATTCTTTACCACACAGCAATCCTGGATTTTGATTCAAGAAGTCGCCATTGGTCTCGTCATTTTTTCCAATGCTAGACAAAGGCTTACCTGTTCCACCTCCTTTCTCTGTAATTTCTGGATGTACTGCAATTTCAATCCCAGAACTAGGAGGCTACCATGTTTTTTTACGGCCCTCTTTTTCTTTTAATTCCTTTATTAACAATGCTCTTGATTGTTATTTTTGGACTTTGAGTCTTTCTTTTGGGAGGAGGTCGTACTTTTATAGTAGTCATGTATGATTGACTTCAATCCTCTATTGTGTCTCGAGTACATATATGATGTTTTGAGTGAGTCTCTGTCTTTATTTACACAGGGGCCAGCTCTAGGCCAGTAGTTAAAATTTTGTCTGTTGATTCCTTACCGGCTGAATGAACACCAATTGCACTTTTAAAATTTTGTCTGAAGTCCTCTATGATATCGTTTATAACCATTGGAACTTCCAACAATTTTTCCAGCAAAGGAATGCAACTTTGACTTTCCATGCGTTCTTGATTGGATTGCCCTCTTAGCTTTCCTTTACAACGTCAGCCACTAGCGCAATCCTATGGTTAATCATTATTATTGAAGAAGTGAATTGCCTGGTCAGCTCTAGTTGGGTATTAAGTTTTGAAAATTGCAATTGAATCCAATGTTGTGCACATGACCTTCATAATATTTAGTATTGGTTGATCTAGTTGGTACACTTTCTCATCTGAGGCCTGATTTAAACGTTGATTTCCCAATTCTTCCCTTACATGAATTTGGTGATTCTCATTCAAGAAACATAAATCATCCGATGTTATATTATTCATTTAGGAATCAATCTGAATGCTATCAAGGTTCTCTAGTATTGAGAGTTCTGAGTTATGCGAGTCCTGACCATGTAATTTTTTGGTTATCCATTATATAACATCCATTATCAACACCAACGTCTTCAATTGAGAGAGGAAGAATAGGTGACACAAATAGCTGAGAGACTCTTCTTCTCTTTATTGATTCTAAATGGTGGTAGCCCATGATGTTCAAGGCTGCATCTGGAGTGGCTAATTTTGCTGAAACTGTTGTTTGTAATATAGGAGAAGAAGAAGGCTTCCTTGTTTCTATCAGTTCTAAACTGGTGCATATATTTTGGTCCATAGACTCAGACTACTCATTTCAAGACCTACATTTTCAATAAAATGGTATTTAGATTTCAGGTTTGCTTTATTTTTAGAGTAAGACGATGTTTCTCTGGATAATATTCCTTGCATCGGCTATTTTGATGGTAATGTGCCTGTTAATGCTAATTCTCGAACTGCATCATTGCACTCCTTGTTAGAATCATTTAAGTCCGGTAAGGGTGGACGTATTACGGACTGCATTTCTTTTTTGCCTTCCCAATGTATGTCAACAAAATGGAATTTCTCGATACTAGGTTTCCCCGAATGCCAGTCCAGATCAAGTACATTACATAAAGAATGTGTCGGATCACTTTGACATTGCAGTTGTTATGATAATAATAGTTTGTTATAGTATATACTTTCCCAGGGCACTGGGGAGTAAAAGAAGATGATGATAGGAATGATGGCGGTTTAACAATTGTTTGCAAGTTTGATGCTAAGCAGCAATGGGAATTTTTCGTCTATTGTTGCCTGTGATATGCAGGATCCACTTAACACAAAGGAGGGGAGAGGGCCAAATATCTATTCCTATCTTTACTGCCCCAGCGCCCCATGTAGATTCAAATGCACACACAAAAGGGGTGTAGAGTACAAAACAAAAACCACAAGACGAACTTAGCCAAATCCATCAATTGGAAAAAACTGCCCTCACTCACATACCGAAGTAAGTGACATGCTTCATCATAGGGCCTGCTTACAATACGCCCTGGTGTAGCCACTCTCAGGGCAAGGCATAAGGGAGGGGAAAAATAATAAATTCTGCACAACACAACGTATGACCATAAAACACAAACGAACACATAACATACAATGTGATGAAGACTGTGCGAATCACCCAGTGACTGAAACAAATAGTGCACCCACTTGACTTCAAGTGGGTGCAATGTCCTTACTTAGACCATGGAACGGAATGAGATAGTAGGCTGAGGGGACCGGAGGATGGTGGGAGTATAAGTAGCATGACAGTACACTACAACATCTTTATTTCTTCCCCCCTTAGTGAATGTGTTCCCAAACCCTTGGGATCAGCCTCAACACGTAACGAGAAGTGCACGGATCTAAACTGACCGGCTCATATCTTGGGGCCCATTAAACCGAATTACGGTAGGGCCAGAAGTGAAATAAAAGGCGACAGTCCTGACGAAGACCGGGGTGACCGTTTAGGCACAATCAATCGGTCGAAACATGTTGACCACAGCAGTATCTGGAGGGAAGTCTTGAGAGATCTTTAATTCTCAAACAAGGCATCTCCCATCCTGTTTTCTTACCTTTTTTAATCCTGATGTGGGTACCAAGTAATGTTAAATAAAGTATATTTTCTTGTTGGCACCCTAAATCAGTTTTAAGCACTTCCCATTAACTGCACTTTTGTCGCGCTATTTGTTTCAGTCACTGGGTGATTCGCACAGTCTTCATCACATTGTATGTTACGTGTTCGTTTGTATTTTATGGTCATACTTTGTGTTGTGCGGAATTTATTATCTTTTCCCCTCCCTTATGCTCCGCCCTGAGTGAGGCTACACCAGGGCGTATTGTAAGCAGGCCCTATGATGAAGCATGTCACATACTTCGGTATGTGAGTGAGGGCAGTTTTTTCCAATTGATGGATTTGCCTAAGTTCGTCTTGTGGTTTTTGTTTTGTACTCTACACCCCTTTTGTGTGTGCATATGCAGGATCCAGCAATGATGTCCGGCACAAAGTAGTTCCAATTTTGCATTCCCTAAATCATCCTTCGCACTCCTCAGTACTCTTAGATCTCGCTGCAGTCTGTGGGATTGATGTTTCTATGTTGCCTGTTTTGCATTGGGCCAGCTCCTGACAGCAGCCATTTTGGAAGTAGATATAGGTAGCCTATGCAAAAAGCCCCAATCCTTTGGCAGTGGGCATGCTGGCTCCTTAGTAGGCAATACGGCCAATGTATTAGCCTCATCCATATTTTCTGGGCAGTTGCTTGGGCACAGCTCAATTTCCTTATCATCGTGGCCTTTACTTTTCCTATTGTCCCATACATTCTAATTTGCTTTTATTTTTATTGAGATATCTGCGATACCACCTATTTCTTTGGCTCCTTTTAGTTTCTGATCCTGATTACAGTTTTAGATCCAAACATACTTTATAAGCCTCCAAACCCCCTGACTACTGAGCTGGACTCAGACTATGATGTTGCACCTGCTTGTTATGTTTCCTGTAGTGCAGATCAAATTGTCAATCAGATTGCTACTGAGTGATGCAGAACTGGCAAGAGCTTAATCCTTTTTGCATTAGATTAGATTTCATCCAGCGTGGTTTGTTTTAGCTGAAACCAAGTCTGAAAGTCTGAAAGCAGGTTGACTGGGTCTGCTCTGATCTTATTGCTGATCTTAGTGTAAGAATTCTTCCTTTGTTGCTACGGTATCTTTCTATAGCTTTGTGTAGATTCTCAAGATGGAGCATTCATAGGTGGAACTTTATCTCATCACTTGGAAAGTCACTTGTTTCCTTAGAGGTAGGAACCCACTTGAAGTGGGAACAGTTTGAGGTCTAGCTGTGCTTCGTGGAGCTTGTGCTGTGTAGGCTCTACTACCATTTAGCTTGTGAATAATTATTCTCTACAAATGTCTTGGTCCGTGGCTTATTCAGTACAGAAATGATGGCGACGATCCTAGCTACATGGTCGGACCCCTGCGTGCTACATATTGATGCCACTGCACCACCTGTGGGGCTATTCATCAACTTTAAGCTAAGGTTCGGTGCTTTACTGTTTCTTCTCCGCCCCACCCAGCAAGATTCGCTTCACTTTTGTTTCCTTCGTTTCATAATTTAAGACTACTCTCTTGTTACTCGCACATCTCGTGCTCAACAGCGGCCCCACGCCCATGCGATTGCCGCCCTTGTGCTTACCATTTGCAGTTTCAACCTTTCAAGCCTTCTCGTGCACTGTCTCGTGCAAGCCATCTTGTGGATTCCATCACAGTCATCAGCGTACCTAGTTGTGCATGCCATCAGAGTTTTGGCGCATCTTACAGCAACGTTCCTGCCGTCTGGTCGGCGTACATTGTGACATCAGCCGCATCGCGCTCAAGCTAGTGCGTGTCCTTCATTTCCTGACCCAAACGCCACGTCCTTACATGCAAAATTTCACTGAACAATTGATAAGAGACTAGTTTGTCTGCCACTGCAAGGACAAAACAGAAGACAAAAACTATTTGTGGATGAAACCATTAAGATAGCCAAAAGCACAGAGATTTCTATATTTTCCTTGAAGGAGTTGGAAGACAAGAGCACAGAATGCATGAGCGTGGTCAATATAGCAAAATCTCGGGGCATATTACCAACAACTAGCGATAATTATCGCTATGTTGGTTTAGCGGCAATATTTTTATCGCCGAGCTGCGGCGATTTTTATCGCTTAGGAACCTTGCTATTATCAAGGTATATCTCCTAAGCGATAAAAATCGGCCTAAATGCATGAATATCGCTGAAAAGTCAGCGATATTCATGCATTACCGATCTAATGCTCTTAGCCATGTTATCCACCTACCATTGGTTAACATGGCTAAGAACGGCTCAGGGGCAGGTGTTAGCTTTTGGAGATATTCGGGCTTAGCGCGAATATCTCCAAAAGTTGGTAATAGGAGATAGCGATGTGAGCGACTGTTTCCCGTCGCTAACATCTTGGCACGCCCACTTTGCATGTCATTAGTGATAAATATCACTGACATGCAAAGCGGGGCCCAAGATGGTCGCTATCTCCTACTAGTGTCGCTAACTGGTGTTAGCGACAGCTAGGTAATAGGGAGATAATTTTATCTCTGCTTTCTTGGCTTTTAAAGCCAAAAAAGCGGAGATAAACCCCCTTGATAATATGCCCCCTCATTCAAAGCTACAGCACCAGGGCACGTTTGTTACTCCCAAGTTCATTAAATCTGATAGTCAAAATTTCAACCCTTCTAATATGTGTTTGAGGTGTGGGAATTCCCCACTTTTCAAAGAGGCCCGGTGTCCTGCCATCAACGTAACTTGCAACTATTGTAAAAAAAAACTGACCATTTTGGCAAAGTATGTCTGAAAAGGATGGGTTACAAAAGACCAGTAGTCTGTGCTGTGGAATCTGATAGTGGATCTGATGATGAAGAGATTTCTGTTGTTTGCGGTGAGAGATATTCTGATGCAGGAAGTGGTGTTGATGCATGTTCTCCCTTTCAAACATTGGTTGAAGGGGATCGCTCATCCTGCAGGGATCCCATCATAGACATTGATGTAGGGGGGAAAATACTTACGCTGCTTGTTGGATACCCGTGTAACCATGATCACGCAAAGCCTTTTGATGAACTTTGAAAGGTAGTATGCGTTTGTTTCTTCCTGACAATTCTCCTGTATCTATTGAAGGGTGGAAGATTGACCTCAGTGGATTTTTCGAGGAAGAGATGATCTTCAAAGGAAGAAAAATCAGAGGTGCAATTTATGTTGCGGGTAAGGGTTTGAAGATCCTTGGTTGGTTTCACCAGAGATTGTTCGGCATGATTTTGAATCCGTGAAAAATAGAGCAAGTATTGGTTGTGAGTGATGATGATGCTGAACAGCTGTGGAAAGGTAAGTTCCCCTCCATCTATGGTGATGCTTTGGGGAATATTAAAGGTTTCAGACATAATATCCTTGTCCAGCATGGTGCCACACCCGTCAAACACAAGCTTAGAGGTGTCCCTTACAGTGCTAGGAGTGATCTTGACAAAGAATTGAAGGAGCTGTGCGCCAAAGGGATTATTGAACCTACGGAGTCTTAACTGTGGTTGTCTCTGTTAGTATTGGCTCGGAAGAGGGGTGGTCAACTCAGGGTTTGTGTTGATTTGAGGTCTCTCAATAGAGAAATCTGGGTAGACTCTCATCCCCTCCCCAAGATTAGTGACTTATTAGCTTCCAACAGGGGAGCAACATATTTTACTAAACTCGACTTAGCCACTGCATATCACCAGGTTGAGCTCCTTCCTGATTCCCGCCATCTTACAGCTTTTATCTCTCCTTTCGGCACTTTTCGTTATCGCTGAATGCCTTTTGGATAAGCTTCAGCAGCCTCTGTTTTCCAGAGAGTTATGAATATTATTTCCAAGGAGTTAGATGGTGTCCTGGTTTATCAGTGATATGGTAGAATATTTGGGCCATCTAGTCTCTAGGGAAGGTGTCAGTCCCAGGCCTGGTTTGCTTGAAGCTATCTCTAAGGCTCCAGCTCCCACTGATAAGAATGCTGTCAAGTCCCTGTTAGGTTGGTGCCAATATTACTCCAGATTAATTCCTGACTTTGCTACCATAGTTCGCCCCATCAGCAATCTTCTGAAAAAGGGGGTCAAGTTTCAATGGTGTAATTAATGTGTGTGTGAGTTAGAGCTTGTGCAGACATCTTTGGAACTTTGCAGAGCTCTCAAACCATTTGATCCCAATCATCGATATTGTCTCACTGTCGATGCCAGTCAAGTGGGACTGGGGGCCACTTTGACTCAAGTTGTTGACAAGGTTGACAGCACAATCAGGTTTGCCTCTAGAGTGTTGAGAGCGGCAGAGCTTCAATATTCTGTAATAGAAAAAGAGTTGTTGGCTTGCTGTTGGGCAATTAAGAAATTCTGACCATTCATTTAGGGCAAAAGGTTCCTTTTACAAACTGACCACAAGCTGTTAGTGAACATATTTAATGGCAACATGACCAAGTGCTGTACCCCCAGGATTTTGAGGATGGTCACCAGATTGCTTCAATATCAGTTTGATGTGAGCCACATTTTGAGGGGAAAGAATAGTAGGGTTGATTTTTTGTCCCGTTTTTCTGTTACGAGTGAGGAGCATGATTAAATTAAGTTCCAGGATCTTGAGGGTGAAGATTGTGAGGATTGTTTGGTTGCGGCCATTGAGATAGCTAAGTTGACTAAGTATTCTGAGGAAAAGTGGAGGCATGCCTGCTGTGAGAATTCTGTTTTACAAGATGTGTGTACTCCCGTGATGAATTGTTGGCCCGAGAAAGAGTTTTGTCTTCCTTGTTGCAGCCTTACTGCAAGGTTGAAAGTGAGATTTTGTTTGAGGATGGCTTACTGTTAAGAGCTGAGAGGCTTATTCCTCCACTTGCTTTCAGGAATGACATAATAAAAAAGGCTCAGGAAGGACATTTAGTCGCTTCTTGATCAAAGGCCGCATATGGGACACTTTCTGGTGGTCTGGTATGGACACAGAGATTGAAGAGGTCGTTTAGAGTGTTGTGTGTGCGGTGCTATAAATAAAGGGCTTTAGGTGCTCACACCCCCTCTCCTCCGCATAGAATGCCCTGACAGGCCTTGGATGAAAGTAGGCATTGACATCATGGGACCATATGACACACTACCTGGGTGTTCAGGTTCATTTGGTTCTTATGGACTATCCTTCCACGTGGGCTCAGATCAGGCGGGTGAGGGGAGCCAATGCCGAAAGCATAATCGACTTTCTTAAAGAAGTGTGTATGAGACAGGGCTTTCCTGAGTGTCTGGTTGCGGACAACGGGAAGCAGTTTGTGTGTTATAATTCCCGGGCTTTTGTAGAGGCTTTTGGGATCAAGCATCTCAAACCAACTGCCTCGTTAAGAGGATGAATCGTATGGTGGGAGAGTCTGTTAAATGGGCCAAGGCAGGCAACCACAATGTAGACCTGGCTTTGGACACCATGATTTGGTTCTACCGTACCAAGCCTCATTCCTCCACCAAAATGTCTCCCTTTGATCTCATGAGGGGTAGGAAAGCTAACATCACCTTTAGGCCTGGGTGGATGTCAAGTGTGCTTAAATCTGAGTCAGATGGTTTAAAATTGATGTCCATTGTCAAAGAGAATATGTGTGCACCTCAACTCAAGCAGAATAACTGGTTTGATGCCAAGATGACCTTTCTTCTGATTGGGGACTTGGTTAGGATTAAATCCTCTGTGCATGTCAGGAAGGGAGAAAGCAAATACAGTGTTCTCTTCAAGGTGGTTAAGTTGGTGGGCAATGCTGTGGAAGTTGAATGTAAGCATGGGCGGAAAATCCGTTCCGCTCGCTGATTTTGCGGATTTTCGGTAAATTCGCAATCTGCGAACGCTCGCGAATTTACCGAAAATCCGCAAATTCGCACGCAGCGGATTTTTTTTTCTTGGTGATACAATTTTGCGGCGTGCGGCGTTCACTTACCATCATTCAGCGTTTGCCGAGTTGTTTTTCTCGATATTTTGCAAGTGCTGCGCCATTTTGGATCTTGCTGCGAGATCCCGTGGGAGTTTGGCGACGCATTGCGAGAGTTCGCAATTGCGAACATGTAGGTGCGGCGGGCAGCAACAGTCTTGCACTCGCGAAATTACAAAATTTGCAATTCTGCACAAGAAATCCACTAGCAAGCAGCATAGACCTTCTGAAAATGATGATTTTTATCAGAATAACTCCTCAGGTTGACATTTGCCTACACTTTTTTGGATTTGAGGCCTTTTGACTTTCTTTGGATCACTTTTGGACTAGAAATCAACTTTCACAAGTAAGTTTGTTTGGGGCATTACAGTTGCTGTTCTGCAGAAAAACGAGTTTTGCAAAACTGAAAGCACTCAGCAGGTGCAAAAGTTCACTCATCATTTGTAACCATTCCCTGTAGTACTTCCTGAGGGGCCCCTCCAGAGTTCAGTTGCCTATGTTTGTTTGGGGCATTACAGTTGCTGTTCTGCAGAAAAACGAGTTTTGCTAAACTGAAAGCACTCAGCAGGTGCAAAAGTTCAAACTCATCATTAGTAATAGTAACCATTCCCTGTAGTGCTTCCTGACTGGGGCCCCTCCAGAGTTCAGTTGCTAGTTGCAACAATTCTATGACCCTTCTCTGACCCTCACAGCAGGCTCATAGAATAGCTACAAGTAGGCCACAAAGGTCCTGGAAAAAAATTGCACTGCAACAGAAAGCAAATTACAGATAAGAAAGCAGGTGCCAGACTGGAATTTTAAAACAGTGACACATTAATAAATCAACCCCAAATTAATTCATGTCAGTTGAAGCAGGGCAGGTGTGCTTGCTTTTCCCCCCCATAATCTACAGTGATGATGAACCAGAGGGTGGCATTGATGTACCAGAGGGTGGCATGGGTGAAACAGAGGGTGGCAGTGGTGAAACAGAGGGTGCTGGGAACCTGTGATGATGAACCAGACGTAGAAACAACATAGTCGCAACCGTTCGAGCCGACAAGTAAGTTCGCAATTGCGAACTGGTACAAAACCCTCGCGAACTGGCAGAAACCCTTGCGAACACAAAAACAAACAAAAAATCCGCAAATTCACGAGAATTCGCTGATTTTGCGGATTGCGAGTTCGCAAATACGCAAATTCGCGAACGCCAGATTCGCAAAATTCGCCCATGCTTAGTTGAATGAGGCCATTGGTGGAATATGTCCAAGGTGGCTAAGGTTGTGCAGAAATGTGATTTGTCCGGTCCTAGGGACTGGTGACCTTCCTTCTCTTCTTTGAGGGGCTCTACCATGATGGTGAGTCCTAGAAAAAGTACTAAAGTGAGTGTCAGACCAGCCAGGTTCAGCGATACTTAACTTGCCTAATATTTGGTGTCTGTTCAAAAATGTTTTACTGTTTTGCTAAATTAAGGTATCTCTTTTAAATTGTTTCTCTGATAGGACAAGAAGTAGACTGAGCCAAAGTATGACTGATAATGATGGGATTGCTCTTTTTTTATCTTTCTATTCCTCTGCTTCTCCCAGGCGCTCGGGTGGCACCAAAAGTTATCCTCTCTCTTCTTCTTTACTCGTCTTTTTCATCCTTCGCCTCTCGCCTCTTTACTATGCCCTCGGGAAACAGAAACAAGTCTGTGGCCATTAATTATCCACCTCTCATTAAGTGAACCCCTTCACCAAACACCACTGTGTTCAAACTTCACACCAGATCCATGGTTGCCAATTGGCTTTAGTTTTCCCAAGGGTGGTAAGTCTTGTTTAGGTGAGTGACTAAGAGAAGAACAGATAGGTGTTCCCCTTCACACTCCGGCTGTCTCTCCTCCCCACGAGTATCCTCCAGGACAGATTCTACTGCCCACAAGATAAGCCCCACCCACTCACTATCTCACCAGGAGACAATACTTGCCTTGCGCCATGACTCCTGACCGGAGTTACTGCTGCCCTGTCCATCACGCCTTTCCTGGGGTCTTTCTCAGCACAGCCAGTAGGATTGTTTCCTTCTCCTGCCCTGACCTCTGCATCGTGCTCCAAGATCCTGCTGCCATCCTCCGCTGCTCTCTCTCTTTTCTCATCCTCCGCTCCGCTCTCCGCTCGACTCGGCTCCTCACCATCCATCGCGTCGTCCTCTTATTCCACCCACCTCATATCAGCTTTCGGGCCAGAAAAGAGCGGACAGCTAGAGCGTGTCTTTCCCGTGACCCTGGCGTACCCTTCTCCCGATCTTTTGATCCTCCTACCACAGTTTCTTTAAAATCATTTTAATGTTTCTTTTCCCTTCTCCCCTGCTTTGTCCTTTTGTTTTGTTTTTTTGTTTTGTTTTATTTTAGGAAGAAGGGAAGATGTGTAGTAAAGCTTCCTTTGTTGCAACTGCATCTTTCTGTAGCCTTGTGTAGATTCTCAAATTGGAGCATTCTTAGGTGGAGCTTTATGTCATCACTTGGAATGTCACTTGTTGTCTTGGAGGTTAGAACCCACTTGAAGTGGGGACAGTTTGAGGCCTAGCTGTGCTTCGTGGAACCTGCGCTGTGTGGGCTCTACTACCATGTAGCTTGTGAATAAATACTTCTCTACCAATCTCTTTGTCCGTGGCTTATTCACTACACTTAGTGCTAGACTTTTTCACTGAAGAGATAGGAGCTAATTATAGATGAACTTGTACAGGCGTGTGGAAGTCTGCAGGAGCGAGAGGAATGAAGGAGTAGGCCCAAGAGGGCCCGGAGCTGCAAGTCGCATCGAGTCCTGATTCAGCCACCTCTGCTGCTCTCACACTCATGCCTGGCAGGGCTCCCCCTACTGGGAGACTCTCACAATACTTGACCAGAGCAGCCCATCAGTTAGTCAAGTGGTCACCTCTCTTGCCTCTCTCAGCCTCGTACCTTCTCTGCTGTGTTCCATGGCGTTGATAGCAGTTTTTTCAGTGTCAAAGAGCCAAGCGACCCCATGCCACAGCTTCACAATTACAAACAAGAGTGCTAACAGCTTGAAAATGTGGGAGGTGAGGAAGGGCAGCCACAACTCTGTATCAAGCTCCAACACCAATAGCAAAACTAGGCTTGCCCCACTGCCTCCTCGTGCTCAAGCCAAACCCAGAGCTCTTTGCTTGCCCGGCTCCCAGACCAGGCAGGCCAGGAGATCTCTCTCACTGGCGGCCCAACCCCTCTACTAGGGGGGCAGTGAGGAGAAAAACAATAAAAGAGGTGAGTCAGGATGTGGTGAGGACAGCCATTCAGCAAAACGTCAGCGAGCAGCAATAAAGCAGCTCTGATAGCTCTGGCCGCAGATCTCTTTGTCGCAGTGTAGCAGCGTCAGCACCAAATCCAAGTCAGAGCCACAACTGCATGATGATATGTACTAATTGTCGGGAAAAAAACACTTGAAACAAAAGGTATGGCAATTATTATGTAAGGTAACCACCAGGGGTGTTCTGGATTTCCTACTAGAGTACTGGTTTTTGGACTTCTTTAAAAAAAATCTTTTTTGTAAGTACATGTCCCTGTTCTTGAAAAAGGGTAATGTAAGGGACCAATCATTAAATGGCTGCTCATACAACAGACCCGTCAATTTGCTAATATTCACACTGGAGAAAAAGGCATGATTTACCATAACTCCGGGTCTGTTCTCACGGTAGAAGAGGTGACAGCTAAGCTTTGCATGTGACGTCACACAGAATGTCACATTTCAAGTTCGACTGCAAGTCTAACTTTAGTGGTATGTGCCAGTTTACAAACCATTATGAAACTCTGTCTTGTGACCCACAAATCATGGGTGAGGATTGAAACCAGGACGAGAAGGAGTATGCACAAAGCAGTTCACGCTAACGTTGTCACCAAACAAGCAGATCCCCATGGCCCAGTGGTCTTCATATTTTTCAATGTCATGCCCCACATGCAAAAAAATAAAAGTCATCTGCCCCCCCTCCCCACCCCGGTGAAAATATAATGTGTTCAAGAAAATTGCCAATGTTTAAATACACCTAACCATATTTGAAAATTGCTGTTCCGTTCTACTCCATTATCCCTCTTAAAAATGCAATCAAATACATGGTTGCCAACATGCTATGGGCAGCTTGCATTTACTAGTCTTATGTGTAAAACTGTCCACATGTGATTCTTTATCTGAAAGGATGGGGTGGGGAAAGTGGAGTTAAGGAATATTTCCCAAATGACACCTACTCCTATAAAGGCTATGAGTGGCAGAAAATGTTAATGACGGTGTGGTTCTGTGGTTCTGTGGTTCTGTGACTCTGAGGGTCCGTGGTTCGGAGATTCTGAACCTGTTCAATGAAGGTCATCGGATATAGACGATTTTGGTATCAGCGGACCGCAAATGACAAGTGCGGTGTATACGAGTGGTTTCGTCATAACCGATCAATGAGAACACTACTTATTCAAGGATTTCGTTTGTACCCTCGGGCTCCATTTTGTGTGTGTCAGCCATTTTGTGTGGTCGCCCTCACATAGGCCGATGACTATGGCCGAACGAGTCTTTGGGACACGTACACCTTTAGCTGACTTCTGTGTGACCTGGCCGAACTGACTCCCTTGCCCGAGGCTGACCTCGTTGAGCCAGTTCCTTGTTAAGCAGCTGGTCAGATAGAGATCAAAGAGCAGGACATTACTGAGTTTATGGTACATGCACACATCCTTCTATCTTGCTTCTCATCTGCTTCTGTTCCTTCCTTTATGGCTTAATTATTGATTTGGGTTGAGGTCTTTACGATGGGTTTGTCCGGCCTGTTCGAACAGGAATGTTGAATTTTGCCTTGTCATTTCTGGTGGGCTGGACAACAGAAAGTGGGATTGTCGTCATGAGATATGTTTGAAATGTCGTTCTTTCATTGGTCAGTTTGTATGTAATTGATGCTAGCCAGGAATGTGATTTTTAGCATAAAAGACGATGCTCAGCTCTATGAATGTGTGCAGTCTCTAGCAAACCACCCGTGTTGTGCTTCGTAGATCTCTGTTCCTGGTTGCAGCCAATAAATTTGGTCTTTGATGTCATCAAGAAGTGTACCGCGTCTCTGTTTGCCGAGGCAGGGGAATCCGAAGACATCGGGCGTTTTCCCTGGCGCCGCTGGGTTCTAAAACCTGGTTCTTCAGTTGGCGCCCAACGTTGGGCGACTTCAGCGGTACCGGTCCAAGCCTGAAGATCGTGAGGAGCTTCGTGTGGAAATTCTGGAGGAAGGCCTGCCACTTCATCGACCCCTGGATGTCGTCGTGGTCCGAAAGTCTTTGCTGCGAGGTTCCCCTCTTTCCGACGGCTACGAAGGACTGCTGCCCTGACTGTCGCTATGTCTTGGAGCCATTGGATGATTTGTAGAGTGAGACAATAGACGGGTCTTCTGGTGACGCCATCGACATTTCAGTCAAGTATGAGTGGAGCGTCTCCCAGTCCTTAGTTTTGTTTGGGTATCCTTCGGGATCGCTTTGATTTGGTACCTGCAGGCCCCAAAGCTGAGGGACTAGTGTATTCACGAGACTATCGTTTTGAGATTTCCCTTGAAGTTTGAAGCTAGACTAGTGAGCGAAGATGCCTGGTCTTAGCAGGCTTGGAAAGATATTTGGTTGTGGTTGTACTAGGGATTCCCGATTGGAGGATTTGTGTCCGGTTCCTCCGATTGGAACTCCGACCTATGAGCTCTACGTAAAACATGGAGTGGGCCCCATCGCGTATAATGAAATATGGGTTAAATATACTAGGAAAGACGGTGTCCTACAGTGGCCCTGTTATGGTAGCTTTGAAACAGAGATTTTAGACATCTCGAAGTTAAACTGTTCAAGAAGAAAGCCCGGCCGGCGATGTTTGACTCTTTCCGCTTATGGCGAAAGGAAGCCAAACAGAAAGAAATTAAGTTAGCGAAGAAAAATAAATGAGAACGAGGTATGTCAATGGTGCAAGCTGCTATACAGTTTAGGGATAATGAAGAAGAACAAGAAAGTGAACAGATGCTTAGGCAGCGTAAACTAGCGGAAGATAAGTGCTACCCAGCTTTGCCACCTCAACAACAAGAAGAGAAGAAAGATCTTGTGAAACATCCTTTAATGTCGCATCTATTGAGTTCGCCACCCCCTTATGCGCAGAATGCTACGGCACCGCCACAAGTTGTAGTTGCGCAACCTCCGGTTGCTTTGCCTCCTGTGATTCCTCAACAGCCGACTCCTCTTCCGTTGGCTCCTATTCCTTTGGTGCAGCCTTCTCAAGGGACGCCGCCTTTGCTACCTCCTTCGTCTGCTACTCCTACACCTGTCTTGTCTGTTCCTTCTGTTACTATTCCGACTTCGGTTTCCTCTCATTCTGCTCCGTCTCCTGTTCTTTTGTCAACTTCTCCTTCTGCTCGACAGAGAATGACCGATGCTGTTGCTGGTCTCTTTTTTACTCTTTTTGGTTCTTTGGGTATATCTCCTGTTGTCGAGCGTAAACAATTGCGTAGTCAATTGCCTGATCCTAATGAACGGACAGTGTTGGATCACTTAGCGCGTAAATGGGTTACGTATCCTTCGCATTATGACCTTGAGGGTGTTATGGATGTTTTCCATCAATGGGAAGCACCGAAACAAAGATATGTTTTCGATATGATGTGTTCTTTCCTTCGTGAACAATGGGAAGATAGGACAAACTCCGCCTGAGTTGTACCGTATACGTTCTGAGTTTGCGAAAGGGACTGTTGTGGGTCTTGAGGTTGAGAAAGCAGTTGCGACGTTGTTGTCGTTTAGGAGTGAATCTCCTTCTCAGCGACTGTTTGAGCCTGATCCGTCGGTTAGGAGGAAGGCGCGTCAATATCCGATGCATGAGGTTCCTCCAGTTTGGAGACCTGATGATGCACAAGCTAATCCAGCTATTCCGCCACACTTTCAGCGTGTCTGGGTACATGTTACATGGAAGCGTGCTGAAGTCTTAGCCCTAAAACAGACTTTGCCTGATCCACGTAAAAATCCAGCAGGGTTTTATAAGGAGCTATCTCAAACTACGGATTCATGTATTATGAATTTGGCAGATATAGATATGTTGTTTGGGAATGTTGTTCCACAGCCTATTTGGGGAAAGATTCGTCATTCGGATCATGCGCAGGAATTAGGTGATACATGGTATAATCTTAGAGCTGCATTTGATAGACAAGTAGGTGGCGCTAAGCCTGAAGATATAATTACTGATCTCCCTGGTAGGATTATTGATTACATGAAGACTTTGATGCCTGCGTTGCGTGTTAATTGGGACAAATTGTCTGCATGCAAGCAGAAGAAAGACGAAACTGTGTCCGACTTTTTCACGAGGTTCGAAGAGACCTTTGTAGACCACAGTGGTCAGGACATGAGTACCGAAGGTGGTCAACGGTTGTTCGTTGACAAATTGGTTCATAATTTGCTTCCAGAATTATGCAATAGATTGAAGGATTCTGAGAGTGCTTGGGCTGTTTTCTACGTCAGCGCAGATTTTAGCTACTGCCCAGTACTATGAAAATAGGAATAAGGATGAGATAGAGAAAGCGGATAGGAAAACTAAGGAATTGAAGACTAAAGTTCTTCTACAGCAAGCTTATCCGCCTCATAATAATCAGCGCGATTATCAGCAACCTCAGCAATATCAGAGAAACTCGCAAAGGTTCGAGTCTTCTCAACAGCATTTTCCCGTAGGTCCTAATCAATGTGCGTATTGCAAAGAAGAGGGCCATTTCAAGAGTAGTTGTCCGGTTCTGTTACAGCGCACGAATGGTGCCTCTGGTGTGAGAGGTTGAGGTGTTCAACAAGCTCCTTTAGGTAGAGGTCGTGGTCAAAATGCGCGTCCTTTGCCTCCACAGAACTCTATGAATAGCTTTGATCAGCAAAATGGTGCGTCTGGTAGGACGGCACAGTACTATGCGGACGATTACTATGCCGAAGGTGAGGATGTAGATGGTAATGATTGCTAGGACAGCCATAGACAAAGAGAGGGAGTTGTTTCAGTTCCAGTAGATCAGAGTGGACCCTATGTTGAAGTGATTGCATCAGGTGTGTCAGAGCCTTTTCTGTTGGATACTGGTGCTGCGAAGAGTTCTATTATGCACTCTAAACTCCCTGGCGCACCTTTGTCTGGCTTAAAGAATGTTTCAGTAGGTTTTTCTGGCGCCCCGGTTACAAATCCGATTTCTAGTCCATTGTCTATTTCTGTTGGACCTTGTGAATTCGAAGCACCCCTCATTTTGACGACAGGTTGTGGTGAGAACTTGTTGGGATTGGATTTGTTGAAGAGATTGTATGCTACGCTATATTGATCTCCTTCGGGAGTACACCTTACGTTGGGTAAGAGAGTGATCTCTCCGATGTATTTATCTAAAGATCGACTTCCACCTGAATTGTCTTCTCTCCCTGATTCTCTTTGGGCTACTGGTCCGAACGATGTGGGTCTCTTAGAGATTCCGCCATATGTTGTGACGTTGAAAGCGAATGCTAGATTACCACGCATTCCGCAATATCGCATTTCCAGTGATGGTGAAAGAGCACTTTTGGCGATCATCTATGATCTGATTGAGAAAGGTGTGATTGAGGAAATGAGAGGTAATGTGTGCAATAGTCCTGTTTTGCCTGTACTGAAAAGGACTGATTCTTCACAACCTCCTGTGTATAGGTTTGTGATTGATCTTCGCGAAGTGAATAAGATTGTAGTTCCGCAATTCCCTGTTGTGCCTGATATCACCGCTTTACTGACTTTGATCCCGGCTACAGCCACGTGGTTTTCGGTGATTGACTTGAAGAATGCTTTCTTCAGCATCCCGATTGCCGTGGAAAGTAGAGATATTTTTGGCTTCTCTTTAGGAGGACGAAGTTTCTGCTTTAAACGCGCTCCTCAAGGCTACTGCGAGAGTCCATCGATTTATAGCCAAGCTTTGAAGACGCAACTTGATTTGTTGGTTTTACCTGATGGTGCTGCTCTTGTTCAGTACATTGACGATTTGTTAGTTGCTGCTGACAATTAAGAGATTTGTAGAGAGGCTACTTTGTCGTTGTTACGTCACTTGTCTGATTTCCATCATAAGGTTTCTCTTTCGAAGTTGCAATATTGTCGACAAGAAGTTACCTACTTAGGTCACCTCTTATCGAAGGAGAGAAGGAAACTGACCCCAGAAAGAATTCAAGCGATTGCGAAAATGAGTGTGCTTACGACACAGAGAGAAGTACGTGCTTTCTTAGGTATTACGTCGTACTGTAGACAGTGGATCCCTAATTTTTCGTTGCTTGCGAAACCTTTTATAGCTCTTACTGTTAAGGATACTCCAAATCCTATTCCTTGGACTGACGAATTTCAGAAGAGCTTTTCAGAATTACGCGATGCGTTGTGCTCGGCTCCTGTGTTGGGTACCCCCGACAACAGTAAGCCTTTCACATTGTATGTCCACGAGAGAGAGGGATGTGCATTGTCAGTTTTGACTCAACAATTTGGCGATAAGCAGCGTCCATGTGCTTATTTTTCGTCGACTTTGGATCCGGTAGCTAGAGCGTTGCCGAGTTGTTTGAGAGCTACAGCGGCAGCGGCTGTCTCGATTCGACAGTCTGCTGGTTTGGTGATGGACAATACACTGATTGTGATGGTTCCACATGCAGTGGATACCTTGTTGAATCGTACCAAGACGCAGCACTTAACTAGTGCTCGGTTGTCGGGTTACGAATTGACCTTGTTAGCAAGTCATGTGCATATAAAGAGATGCAACACGTTGAATCCAGCCACGTTGTTGCCGATTTCAACTGAGATAGACGATACCGAACAACATGATTGTTTTCTTAGGACTGAGGAAGAAACGAAAGGAAGGATAGACCTCAGGGATACTTCTCTTCCAGAATGTGGTGGTACCTTATGGGTTGATGGTTCGTGCTTCAAGCTTCTGAATGGTGATACGACTACGGCATATGCTGTTACGACTTTGTATACGATTGTTGAAGCTGCACGTATCCCACATAGTTCAGTGCAAGCAGCAGAGTTGATTGCATTAACAAGAGCGTGTGTGTTGGCGAAAGGAAAACGAGTGACTGTGTATACTGACAGCCAGTATGCATTCGGTGTGGCTCATAGTTTTGGACATTTGTGGAGAGAACGTGGGTTCCTGACTTCGCATGGGACCAAGATCCAGCATGGTCAGTTAGTGAATAAACTTCTTGAATTTCTTACTTTGCCATTGCAAGTAGCGATTGTGAAATGCAGTGCGCATAAGAAAGTTATGGATGATGTTGGTCGTGGTAATGCGTTTGCAGATGAAGTCGCAAAAGAAACTGCGAGAGATGTGATGAGTCGAATGTATGTTGCAGGTCCGGCGAGATGGGTTCCAGATGGAAGTATGTGTGAAGATACGATTGAGAGTGTGAAATCCATCCAAGCTGAAGCTACAGAGAAAGAGTTGAATGAATGGAGAGCGAGCAAGGGTTAATTGGATTCGAATGGTTGTTGGAATGATTTGTCAGAGCATCAGAGATGGTTGTTACCCGACGCGTATGTGCTTCCAGTGGTTACAATGGCTCATGGATTGGCTCATATCAGCTTGAAAGGGATTTGTAAGTTGTTGGCTCTGGTTTGACAGAAATGCTGGAATTCCTAAGTGTGTAGAGAATCTGGTTAAGAACTGTATGGTGTGTTTGATGCACAATCCTGGTAAGGGAATTCCAACTCCAGTTGGTCATTTTGCACCTCCAACGTATCTGTTTGAGGCTTTGCAGCTAGATTTCATCCACATGGAGAGGTGCAACAACCTAAAGTATGTGTTAGTGGTTGTTTGCTCTTTTTCTAGATGGGAGGAAGCCTACCCTTTGAAAGACAACACTGCCTTGTCCACAGCGGAAGCCCTTATTAAGGAATTCTTCCCTAGGTATGGTTTGCCGAGAATGATCTGGAGTGACAATGGGAGTGAATTTGTGGATCAAGTGATGAAGAGAGTATGTGATGGATTAGGTATTCGGCAGAAATTTCACGCTGCAAATCATCCCCAATCAGCTGGTCTAGTCGAGTGCTATAACGGCACTCTCAAACTGAAGTTAGCCAAAATTCAAGCGAGCTCTGGTTTACAATGGCCAGATGCCTTGCCTCTAGCCCTTTTGTCCACTAGATTGACTGTTTATTCACGAATGGGTTTGAGTCCGTATGAGGTCGTGTTTGGTCGCCCAGCAAACATTTGGGGAGTGCCGAGGCCGACAAAGTTTAGCGAAATAGAACATCCTGTGTTGCTTGACTACCAGTATGAATTGACGGCTAAATTGCATGTTTTGCATCAACAGGTTCACGATTCGTTACCACAGGCTTCTGAAGATCCAGGGCACTCCATTGAACCTGGCATGTGGGTGCTCGTGAAAAATTTTCAGCGGAGCAAGAACGAGCAGCCCCGCTGGACAGGACCTTACCTGGTGTTGTTATCTACCCGTTCTGCAGTACGAGTGCACGGTAAAAAGAACTGGATCCACGGTGTACATTGTAAGAGGGCCCCTTTGCCTCTGCCGTATGACCGGTGGGTCCAGAAAGGACTTCCTGACTCTGAAACTGAGACTGTGCCTCGTTTTCTGTCATTCAGCGATGCCCGTTTGATTGGAACGAACACTGAGCAAGAAAGTGATGATCTTCTTCAAGAAGCTGTGCCTCCATTGAACCGTTTGAACACTGTTGAACCTGATTTACTTTTTCAAGAATAGACATTGCCTGGCAAAGAGCGTTAAAATTTTCGACCAAGAGTCGCTGGACAAATAAAAATGTAAAGTTTTCTTTTTCTGATTTTTGCAGGTTAACTCTCCTCTGAGGAAATACTTTGATTTTTGTTTTTCGAACCGCCATCCGGGTTCAGCTGTAGGGTCGCGGTTGCCGAAGTCTTTGGAGTGCAAGCCGAAGACGTTGGTCAACGGTTCTGGTTGGTCTAAGGGAGTTGCCCTGGACTGACAGAAGCATTCCTTAGCTTAGAACACCCTACCGCCGCGAGCAGCAATTAGAGAGGACAGAGTTTTTCGAGATGGAGAGACCTGTTGAAAGAATAAGCTTTAAGAGCAAAATTTGTAAATTGATGAGCCCAAAAAGATTTTTAATATTGTGTTTATTTATGTTGCTTAGCTTAATGATGTTTTTAATTGGATATGTGACATTCTCTTTTCAAGTGACGTTCATGCCCACTATGCAACCTATACCTCCTCCTACTGTTTCTACTCATTCTTTTCACCCTCTGCCCGTACATGAAATCGTTAGAAGACTGGAATGTGCTAATAATTCATTTGTTCAACTCCTGCACCAACACCAGCTAGTAATGAACACAACTAATTGTTGGGTTTGTGGCCTTATGCCCCATACGACCGTTAAAGGTATTCCATACCTGGTTTTGCCTTTCAGCTACAATGGTTCGATTTAGGCATATTGAACGATGTCCATTTATGCTCATGGAGTCTATCCCCAACGTTCGGTGAAAGATAGTCCGAAGACTAGTGCTCTGGTCAAGGGCATAGTCGACATGATTAGAGGAATTAGTTCCTATGAGACTACTCCGAGAGATGAAACACAAGCATACATTGGTTGGAACGTTACTGCATATGAAGTTAGTCTGAGTGTTAACCAGCGAGCGAAAAGTTCTCCACCAATTCGGATAGTGCCCCATCAGGGTCATTATTGTCTGCAAGGTAATGGCAAGAATCCGAGAGCTCAGTTAGGGAAGAGTGTCTGCACTGAGATATATGTATTTGCGTCTCACACTTCCCCAGCGTTCCTAGCAGCTAAGGGTACCTATTTCATCTGTTACGATAAAGCGTACACATGGTTGCCCCCTGACTTTTCAGGTACGTGTTTTGTTTCTTTCCTGTTGCCTCCCACTTTTACAGCTGCTGCAGATTACCATAAGACGAGAGTTGCTGGAGGTGTCTTCAGTAAGGAAGATACCGCAGGGCAAGAATTGGGAGATTTCTTTAAGGGTTTTCTGCCATTCTGGGGACCTATGGCTAACAGCAGGAACATTCGCCAGTTGACGAGAGTGGTTGAGTCCACCATAGTCGAAACTGCCGGTGCCCTTAGTAATTTGACTGCTTAGCTCCAGTCGGATCGACTTATGACACTTCAGAATAGAGTTGCTCTTGATGTCATACTTGCAGATAGAGGTGGAGTGTGTAAACTGATTCAATGGAGCTGCTGCGTTTTCATTCCAGACAACGCTCCGACAGTCTTCAAGGCCATTTCCAAGCTACATAAAATCTCCAAGTCTGTACATATAGACGAGGGAGATTGGACGTTGATGGGATGGTTTTGGGGATTGATATCCACGTGGGGATGGAAGATTCTGATGGTCATTGGGATGATCTTAGCTATCCTTTTCCTGTTCTGTCTCTGTGTACAGTGTGCTCCTGCTATATGTGGCCTCTGTGCTACTTCGTGTGCGAGGAGACCTGTCCAGAGAGAGTTGCTAAGTACTAGGATGATGCTACAGAAACATCTTGATGATCTGATGAATATAGACCTGGATTCAGACTGACATGGGTTTGGGTTTATTGCCTATGTGGGCAAAAGGAGGGTCTGTGGTTCTGTGGTTCTGTGGTTCTGTGACTCTGAAGGTCCGTGGTTCAGAGATTCTGAACCCGTTCAATGAAGGTCCTCGGATATAGACGATTTTGGTATCAGCGGACCGCAAATGACGAGTGCGGTGTGTACGAGTGGTTTCGTCATAACCGATCAATGAGAACACTACGTATTCAAGGATTTCGTTTGAACCCTCGGGTTCCATTTTGTGTGCGGCAGCCATTTTGTGTGGTTGCCCTCACATAGGCCGATGACTATGGCCGAACGAGTCTTTGGGACACGTACACCTTTAGCTGACTTCTGTGTGACCTGGCCGAACTGACTCCCTTGCCCGAGGCTGACCTCGTTGAGCCAGTTCCTTGTTAAGCAGCTGGTCAGATAGAGATCAAAGAGCAGGACATTACTGAGTTTATGGTACATGCACAAACCCTTCTATCTTGCTTCTCATCTGCTTCTGTTCCTTCCTTTATGGCTTAATTATTGATTTGGGTTGAGGTCTTTACGATGGGTTTGTCCGGCCTGTTCGAACAGGAATGATGAATTTTGCCTTGTCATTTCTGGTGGGCTGGACAACGGAAAGTGGGATTGTCGTCATGCGATATGTTTGAAATTTCGTTCTTTCATTGGTCAGTTTGTATGTAATTGATGCTAGCCAGGAATGTGATTTTTAGCATAAAAGACGATGCTCCGCTCTATGAATGTGTGCAGTCTCTAGCGAACCACCCGTGTTGTGCTTCGTAGATCTCTGTTCCTGGTTGCCGCCAATAAATTTGGTCTTTGATGTCATCAAGAAGTGTCCTGCGTCTCTGTTTGCCGAGGCAGGGGAATCCGAAGACATCGGGCGTTTTCCCTGGCGCCGCTGGGTTCTAAAACCCGGTTCTTCAACGGCACATTATTAGCATGATGATTGCCTTGGCCAGTGCCTGGCTCTCCACCTAGGGCCAAGTGGGGCCCGCCCGCTAGTTTGAAGATCTCTGCCATGGCCAAAGGCCACAACTCCTATGATATCTTCACTCAATCGTAAAGTTGCTACAGTGTTTTGTGCTGGAATATGCAAAATTAAGCTTTTTCTTTATATTTCTATTTATTGGGTTTCCACGACTGAACACCAAACAACCAAAACAATATGCCACTGATTAATAGCACATTAATTCTGCTCTGAAGTGTAGATCCACGCCAGTCTCAGTTCTCCTTTTCCCTCTTATAGTTCTCTGTGGCTCTGCCAGGCAGACCAGATTTTCTTTCAAAACTTTGAGGCATCCCGGATCCTTGTGTACTACCCTCTCTGCCATAATACACCAATCCTTGCCTGTCTTCCATTCGATCAGTTCTGGCGCCGCTTTCACCCCTCAGTGCTGGCCTTTGTTCCGTTTTGCTACTTTGATCCCCAGTGCCATCCACAGTTAAAGCTATTATGGAACTGTGTTATCCCCCATACATTTAACAACAAACTATTTGACCACCCGCTCTTCAGTGAGACCTGTCACCTGTGACATGCATGTGTGCCATTCCCTCCCAAAAACTGTTTGAGGCAGTTGCACACTGTGTGAAATAAGGTGCCCACGTGCTCACATTCCCTGGTGCACATTTGTGAGGTACTACTTCCTATCCTGTGTAAAGTTATTCGGGAATAGTAGGCTCTATGTAGTATCCATAGTCTGACGAGCTGGAACCCCACCCTAATGAGCTTCCTCCCATTCTTCCTACTCTATATCACAAAGATCTTGTTCCCATTTGGCTTTCAGTGTATGCAGGACGTCTTGGGAATTATTACGTTTTTTGTGTATACCAAGGAGGTAGTGCCCCGGTATGATCGACCAGGAGTCAATCCTCAAAGAGGTAGTGGATTCAGGAAGAACCAGTGCTTAATTTGTGACGGTGCTTTCAGGTGCTGCGCACCGGCACCTATTTCTCAGGGCCGGGTCTACTGGATTTTTCTCTGAATCATAGCCAGCACTGTGCACAAGCCATTAAAATGCCCCAGCCCCGGAGCGAGGCTTGTGCACCTGCGCATTCAGATTTGGTTCGTGCTGCCGGTGTGGTAGCTTTGGTGCACGCCAGTGCCTGGTCTCAAGGGTGGAGGACAGGCAGGTGTGTTGTGTCATGCACAGTATAAACTGCACGCACAATCAACTGGAAGCACATTTCAGCGTCTCCTGCCAGCGTTCTGCACTTTCCAGTGTTGCTGAAGCTGCGAGGTTAGGTGAGTTGTGTGTGTGTAATTTTACACAAAACTGTTATCCTACAGGTAACAGAGTGACAGAGTAGTGCTCCTTGGCCATGGGACACCATCAATAAATTCCAGCACAGCAGCACCTGAAGCAAACTGCCTGCCTCAGTAGCACAGACAAGGCCTTGCAGCATAACAAAATAGGGGAAGGAGCTGAGGGTGGTATGTGAAAACTTTTCTTCCTGCCAGTCAGTGTATTAGTAACTAGATTATTCGCTATTGATGGAATTACAATAGGAATTAGAGTGAAATCTGGTTTCACTGAGATTTGTCTGATACGGAGAAAGCTTTATTTTAAATAAATCATGATGGGCTGGAGGTTTGCGAATAGTACACTGCATGTTACTGAGTGTTTAATAAAGCATTCTGTCGAGAGCGACAGTGTAATGAGGTGTGCGCAGGCAAAGGATTTGCAGACGTGGCAGGGCACATGCGGCTTCTGGAGCTTTAACACAGAACGCACAGGCTTGTGAGGAAAGTGTTTGTATACTCATACTCGCTCCTACCTGTCCCAGAACCGCCTCGTCCCTATCACACCCATCCTATCCCTTCTGCAATGGGAATCGTTGCAGGACAAGTGCCTTGATGAATACCTCCTATCCCTGCCACTCTGACTGTCCCCCACTGCTACCTCGTACTGTGCCTCTCTCTACAAAGTGGCCTTCTCCCGCTATCACAGTGCTCCTCTCTTCACAGTGCCTTTCTCACCTGTATCTTAGTGCCCATCTGCTTACAGTCCCCTTTACCTCTGTATCGACAATGCCCCTCCCTGCCAGAGCACTGGTTCATTCCTTTCACAGTGCACCCTGGCTCCAGCCCTCACTCTCACAGACATCCCTCCCCACCATCGCTTGCATCCATACTTTTAGAGTTTGCACATGAGACCACAAAGCCCTTCTCAGTCTTGGCCACTCGAACTAGGAGGCTTTCCCAATTCCCCCCCAACCAGAGAGAGGATACATGGGGAATTTATTAGTTTCGACCTGGAGAAAAATAGCATTGATTCAAAACATGCTATTGGAGGGGCTAGGCTGTGCTGGGCACTCTGTACCTTCTCCCCACCCCCACAAGTCTGCTGAGATCTATCGCCCACATTGTCTGTTCACCTCCAAAGAGCCATGTCCTGTAAACCCCTGCTGCATACTTACAGCCTTATGTCCCTGTTGAAGAGAGATCAGAGTTTTGTCTAGTTGTAGTTTTAGTTGTAGTTTTGACTGTAATGCATAGGGATAATGCAGAACATGTACCATGCAGATGACACAACTGTAGTTATGTGGATAGCTCAGTGGGTTTCTGTTTTTTGTCACAGACGTCCTTTTGTTACTCGCTGATCATACATTACAATCCTAATATAGCACAGGTGGCAGACTCAGTTGAATTTTGTGCTTTATTAGTTAAAAAGTGTGTGTGGAAGTCTCTCTGAATGAAGTTGAATGTCTGACTTCTTTTGCAAATAGGTGGCAGTGGGATTTCACGACTTATAGCCTCATCATGTAATAGAACTATTTGTTTGAAGCATGGGAGTATGGCTCTGCATCAAAGCGTAATCCCAATGGTATAACTGACACGTTATTATGTATTATAAGGAATACCTATTGTGATGGCACAAAACATCTTTTGATGGCATAAAACTTAACACAGTTAAAGAATTGCTATTGTGTGTCTTGGAGAACACTTCTATGCATTGATGAGACATGTCAAGAATGATACACTCCTGTAACCCCTCAACTTTACATAACTAATTACTGTATTACTGTATATTTACAGTAGAGGTGCACACTTTTCTTGCACTCCCTCAGTATCTGCTTTTCCTCCTTCCCTTCTCACCACACTCCTTCCCTTCTCTCCAATCTTCCTTTACTTTCTGTGCTACATAGGTGGCAGTGGGATTCCGCGCTACATCTGCCTTTTTTTCTTAATCGCCACCCCCCCTTATTAAATGCTTGTTCACCTTTCCATCTTTCCCTTCCACTCTATTCCTACACGCTCCGTGCTGTCCACTCTTCTTCCTTTGCCTTTCTTCTCTTTTCACTTTTCTTCTCATCGCCTTCCACTCCAATCTTGCAATACCAATCTCTGCTTTCCACATTTCTCATCACATTCTTTGTCTACCATATCTATCTTTGCCTTCGGACCTCTATTCCCTCACTCTCCCTTTTGCTCCTCTTCCTGCCTGCATTTGTTGATGCCTTCTTTAATGGATTCCCTCCTTCATCCTCTCCTTTCCTTTAAACAGCACAGTACAAGCACATTTTCTTTCATTTGCAAAGCTGCCTCAAGTCCTCAAATGACCTTTTCTAATGATGCATTTTGAGATTTACACACATTCTCTCATTTGAGTTCACTTTTAATTTGTTGTCATAGGCTTCCTACATGTCATGTTATGTTATACTGATTTGTATAGTGCACTAATCACCCAAGAGGGTGCCCAGGGGCTTGGCAGGTGTGAGGTGCCTGAGGTGCTTTTGTGAATAGCCAGGCCTTCATCTTCTTGTGGAACTCAAGAAGTGAGGAGGTGACTCTGATTTGTTGGCGCTTGTGGATGTGAGTGAAGCCAATAAAGGAAGTGGTTGGAGCCACTGGTGGAAGTGGGTGGAGCTGGGTAAGTGGGTGTTGCCTCTATAAAACTGTGAGCACCTGCACTTCATATTTTACAAATTATGCACTGTCAAGAACCTGACCCTGCGGCACGCAAGCTCTCAAGGCATGACTTAACTGAATGCAGTGAAATATTTTGGTGCTCGCCACATAACCACTCTCTGAGGATGTCAAGGGGGATATCAGCTTGCCTCCATAGGTCACCCATGTGTGAGATCCCTATCATGTCTTACTGTGTGAAAACCTCCAGGTAACCCCCCCCCCCCGAGTATATCACTGTCGAATATCGGGGTCTGTTCGTTGAGGGTGCCTTTCCAATCAAAGATTGCCACTGCCTTCATCCAAACCACCCTTGTTTTTTCAGTGTGTGTAGTAGGATTGTAACTTATGATATAAAGAAGTTCGTTTCAATGCAATGAAAAACTGTAAGATCTTTAAACTGCTACAAAGCACCTGAAATGGAAAGGCACTAATCTGTCTCTTTCACATGTTACATTTGTTTTATAGCGGTCCTCATACCAGTGTAGGGTGTCAGAGCAGTTTACATCATACACGCATTATACAGAGAGAACAAATCATACATGTGCAAATCAGTTTATAGGAAATGTTAAGTAAGACATTGAGGCTTACAAGTTGTAGGAATCACACGTCTTCTTTTTTAGCAGGCAGTATATTTTAAGTGTGTGGTCCAATAGAGGCACACACGCAGGATCATAAACGTACCACTGTGGTTGGTTTTATTAAAAAGAAAATATTTCTACCCAACCAAACCCTTTTAGCAACATTGGGATAATGAAAACCTGAGGAAAAAATACATTTCTAACCTATACCATGCAGTTTAAATGAAGCTCATTGATTGTGTTTCATATGTATTTGTGATATAGTAGGATTGTAACTTATGAACTTCAAGTAACAAAAGGATCTCTGTGACAAGAGCAGTAAACCCCTGAGTTTGCCACATAAAATGCAGTGTAGTGATCTGTCTGGCACACGTTCTATGCAGCAGGCACATTAACCATCTGCGCTACTTCATGATGGGTAAACTGCCACTAGACAAATAGCTTATCTGGCTGCAGCAGGAACATTATTTACGAGAGTTATCTTGACATTTAAATATCTTCCTGGAGATTCCTGGATTGACAAGAAATTTAGCAGAAGGTGGTTTTATTCCAGAGTGCACAGCACCTCAGGGGTGAGAGGGTGAGGGGGTCCCCACATAATTGTAGTTTGAAGAGCCGATTCCCAAGCGGCCCAACCGCCAACAGATATTGGCCTTGGCACTCTTATCTGCTGTTTCTGGGCAGAGACTGAGCAAAGAGAAAGGAGAACATGAACCATGGTAGCATGCTTCTGACTCGCAGATGGAGCCAGAAAAGAAAAGTGAGCGGGCCAGCACTGCATCGCTTACAATACACAGAGCACACACATACAGGCCTCTCCACTGCCTGAAGTAAAGTAAAAGTAAACTGAAATACAGTCAGGAGAGGTAAAACTGGTGCACGCAATGTGGGCACCTGCACCACTACAGCAGAAACAAACAATAAATTTGATAGTAGAATAAAAACCAAACGATTCCTACCTTGGTTGTTGAAGCAACACAAACTATAGTGAAAAGGAGGGAGGCCCGGCCCTGTGCTTGTAGACGAGGGAACCTGTAAAGTTCTCCTTTCCCCCACACCATGCACAGAGGCGCTGTAGTTGTGTATAGTATTTATTACACAATTATTCCAAGTATAATGAACATAGGGCGCCGAGCGTCTGCTTAGATTCAGCTCCGGTCGCCAACTGCCGTTATTCTCCTTCGCGCCTTCTCTAATCGCATTTCCGCGCATGCGCGCGTCCCACGCTCCAGTCTATGACGTGACGCGTCATCGCGTCTACGCTCATAGACTAGAGCGCATACCACATATCTCCCCTTTTTATATGAACAACAATTAACATACCCCCCAACTCTCAATGTGTCCAATTCCCCAATGTGTCTCTCTGGGGGACGCCCAGAGGCGGTTAAACATATGGCTAATGTCCACTCATTTCAAAGTCTCTATATCGAGAGGGCATGGTGACTGCCCTGCCACTACGGGTGTGTCTTACCGGCATGTTCTCTTCCACCTCTCGCTCTTCTCGTGCTCTCTCACCATCTCTGTGATCTCCATTCTGTACTACACCGTCCGGTGTATCGTCTCCGTCTATCGGCTCAGTATCGGGATTGTCCGCTTCACCGTTCTCTCCATTTCCATCCGACAGGCCTCCCGCGTTGTGCCCCAGTTGGGATCTAGATTCTTGGGAGTCCACCTGTATCTCTTCCTCCTCAGACTTGGGCCACACTACTATCCTGTTGATTCTGGCCATGCGGTCTTGGGACCACACCTTGCCGTCGCTCAGGAGAGCCGCCCTGCCTCGCACTTCCTTGACCTGTAAGGGCTGGCTGTATTTGCTTTCACCTTTCTTTTGTATGGTAGGGAGTTTAACCCTGACCCATTCTCCTTCCTCCAGCTCTGTACCCTTCACATTGCGACGTTTGTCGTAGTGTGCTGCATAAATCTTCTGGGCTTTCTCCAGGTTGTGCTGGACCACCGCGGGGGACCATTTGCTGGTGATGGTCTTCTCCCTCCACACTACGTTGTCCCTGGTGAACGGATGTCGTCCTCTTAGCACTTGGAACGGGCTGTACCCCACCACCGTGGGGGTGATCCTATAGGCCCACAGCATACTCATCACTTCTGTCTCCCAGTCCTTTCCTTGTGAAATGGCTGCCTGTATGGAGCCCATTAAAACATAACAAAAAAGAAATTGCCAGTACTGATAACGCCGCAGTAACATGAACTCAGACACAGTACTTGAGAAAATATTCAAGACTGGAGGCTAGTTAATAGCTTTTATTCCTGTTTCTGATTTTATCAAGAGATACTTTTTCATTTTGAAAAAACAAACATGTGAGACACAATTAATCAAAAAAGTCTAAACAAGGGGGAATCGTTCATCATATCACTCATATCACAACCATACAATAAACAATCATTCGTGGGGAGAAGGGGTGCACTGGATAAGAGAGCTACAAAATTTACCAAAACATACAATATTTACAATATAATACCACACATAAGACAGGAAAAGCCAACGTCTGCAAAACACTTAGATAATACTTTCATTTGGTGGGTAATCCATTATACCGTACATTCCTATAGTCAAGTATAAAAATACTTTCTAAATCTTTGGAAAAAGGTTAATGTACAAGAATTAGTGATAAGCAACAGTTATCATAGCAATCACGCTTATCACTGAAGCAGACAGTGAGATGGCTGGGGCCTACGCGTTTCGAATCCCAATGACTTGTAGGGATTCTCTTCAGGGCCTTTGGGGATTCTCTACAAGAGTGGAAAAGAGAAAGGGAAGGGGGAAAACAAGATTAGAAACGACTCAGACAAGCATGATTAGTTTAGTCACAAGATCAACATCAGTCACATACACTCAGTGGACACCCTTAGTTCCTCAAACTAACCACTAGGCTATAGGATTTCAACTGACTAGTATGGGATGTTTACGGAATCTGAAAAATTCCGTAGGTGCCGTAATTCGCCAAAGGTCGCAATGTTTTACTCACCTTCTGTATTTGGAGAAGAAGTAGTCTCAAGGTAGGGATCAATTGACACAGTTGGATGGTCGAGAACCTATAAGGGGAAATTGAGTTTTATTAAAATGGGGAATATAGTAGATTTGAAGCGCTGCCGATTTTAGGAGAGAGTCTCACCTAGTGCAAATTTGGGAGACCGTGTGTATAGTAGCTGCCCGTTTTCAGTCACTGGACGCGTCTTGGGAAATGAAAGAAAAGGAAAACTAAGTTTAACCTTATAAAGTGCACGCGTGGTCGAAAACATAGTTAATACAGCTCATTACCAGAACACGTTGTTTTGCGGGGAGATAAAGTAGCACTTGTTCACGGAAACCCTATAAATGAGGGACGTTCAACGCGGTGCTCATCTGAAAAAACAGTGAACACCATTAGCCGCTGGCACGCATTCTCTTTGGAGAAGTAAGTTTTAAATGAGGGCGGCAGCTTACCGGCGTGACAAGTCAGCTACGTGTAACCGCGGTGGGTAAAACACACGAATGTTTCAGTTCAAAGCGCCTATGGGCTAGAGTAGAAAGAGAACGCGTGAGTGTCAATTAAGTTAACGGAGCCTCTGAACAACAACACGTGAACGCGTTAGTTTGTTTCTGCTCATTCACTGCGGGGTATAAAAGATTAATAGAACTCAGGGCTTACCGGCACATCTTATTCAACGCGGTCAGCAGTGGATATTAACCTAGAAAAAAACGGAGGCAAAAGTGAGAAACTAATTTTAACCTTCTAAACAGAACGTGACTCGGCGGGTTTACAGCGTAGTACTTACTATTTTCGATCAGAGCGAGTTTTCCAACAGACAGCGTCCAAGACAGCACTATACACAGGCTCCTGCGCAGTAGCAGGCTGAGGTAGAACTGCTCTACCTATATACCTGGCCCATGAGCAGCAGGACCGCCCACTCAGCGGCCATGGTTACATGGGAATTCTGGACCGGATTCGGGATGAACTATGGGTTGGAGTTTCACAAATGTAAAAATAACACGGGTGATTGCCTGAATAAAGTTAGTTACAGAGCTGGGAATGGACTCAATACAAGTAATTACAATTTGAAGATTTCACTTAATTCATTAAGTCCAGATACTGCTGTATCAAACTTAACGATAAGGAAAGCCTCACGTTTTGATAATGTCAGATTTAAATCGCCACCTCTGGGATTTCTTTCTATTTTCGAAATTACTGTCCACTTAAGGTCACTCACAGTATGCTGCAATCGTGTCCAATGTTGCACCAAGGGGGCATTTTCAACTTTCCTTTTAATCCTTGATTTATGTTGCGAGATCCGTTGGCGGATCTCTTGATTAGTTTTGCCTATATATAGCAATTGACATGGGCATATAATGCCATATACCACATATTTGCTCTTGCAGTTACTGATCGTGTCATGCTTCCATGACACTCCATTATGCTGGAACAAAGAACCTTCCATAGTTGATTCACAGCATAGGCAATTTCCACATTTGTGGTGTCCAAGGATGGGTGGCATCCCCATCATTTGGCGTAACGTTTGTGGTTTGGCAATGGGCATGGCAGCTCGAACAATATGGTTCGCAATATTATTTTCTTTCTTGAAGGCAAATAAAGGCTCATTTGCTAGACTAGCATCGAGATTCTTGACCAAGCGCCAGTTCTGTTTTATGACCCTTTTTAGACGGTTGGCGTTAGGGCAGTAGGTTGTGACACATACTTGCTTTTCTAAGGCAGGTTTGGATTTGCGCTCCAAAAGTGTTTCACGTGGGGTCCATTGGGCTCTTTTCATGCAAGTTTTAACAAGTTTCTTGGGGTAACCCCTCTCACATAACTTAGATGTGAGGTTTTCTGAGTGTTGTTGGAAATCTTTTTTAAAGGTACAGTTTCTGCGAACTCGCAGAAACTGCCCATACGGGAGGTTTTCTTTTAGATTTCTGGGGTGGTTGCTGTTAAACATGAGAGACTTGTTGAGGTCCGTAGGTTTAGTGTACAGAGTAGTTGCTAGCTTCCCTTCGAAAGGAAAGACCTCCACATCTAGGAATGCAATCCTGCTGGTAGATTCAGAAATGCTGAATTTTATGTCAGCTGTTATATCATTAAGCCATTGATAAAACTGGTTTAGAGTGTCACCATCACCTTTCCATGTCAAAAAAACATCATCAATAAAACGGAGCCATGTTCCGATGTATTGAGAAAAAGGGTTGTTATTGTAGATGTATGCATTCTCGTACATGGCCATAAACAGTACTGCCAATTCTGGGGCAAAGGGGCAGCCCATGGCCACCCCCTTAACTTGGTAATAAAATTGACCATTAAAGCAGAAATAATTCTTTTTTAAGGCGAAAGTTGCCAAGTCCACTATGAATTTAGTGGGCACCCGCATCGGTCTGGGCCTAGAGTCAAGAAAGTAAGTAAGTACTGCTACAGCCTCATCTTGAGGGATCTGTGTGTATAGTGCAGTAACGTCTAGGGTGACAAGCCTGTCACTGCCTTCATTGAAATCTATATTTTCAAGTTTTTTAATGAAGTCAGTAGTGTCCTGAAGGTAGGATCTAACCTCAAACATGAAGTCTTTCAGAAAGCAATCCACATATTTCGCAGCTGGCTCTAATACTGAACCACACCCTGCCACGATGGGTCTGCCCGGTGGATGGTCTGGGTCTTTGTGTATTTTTGGCAATACATAAAACATGGGAACTTTAGGGTGTTTATTTTTCAAATATTCAGCTTCTTTCGGGCCGACGAAACCTAGGTCAAAACCCTCTTGCACAATTGCAAAGAGCTCATTCTGTAGTTCCGTGGTAGGGTCTTTATTTATCTTACGGTAGCAGGCGGTGTCTTGTAGTTGTTTCAATACTTCAGTGGTGTAGTCATGAATATCCCACACCACGATCGCCCCGCCCTTATCAGCTTGCTTAATTATAACCGTGTTGTCAGTTTTAAGGTTATTTAAAGCCGTCATTTCTTTTTTGGTGGTATTGAACTTGATGTATTTTTTCTCTTGTTCCATGGCCGATATAGCAGATAGTACACTTTTCTCAAAAGTTAGGAGGTTTTTTGGAACTTTGTTGGCTGGGGGGCAGAAAGTGGACTTATTTCTGAGGCCTGTGACCTCTACGGGTTGGATAGTTGGATTTTCACTAAAGAACACAGTCAGACGTAGTTTTCTGCAAAACTCTATGAACTCAGACTTCAATTTAACGAAGTCGGTTCTTTTGGAGGGTACGAAAGTTGTTCCCCGCTGAGTTTTGGTGGCCGGAAGAGATGGGTCCCGCTCCATCTCCGAGCATAAAGGCAAAGAATTTGGGGGTTACATGGGATAATGGCCTATCCTTTGCTCCCCAGATACAGAAGGTCGTCGGAGGATGCATTGGTAAACTGAGGAGCCTACGCAGATTTCTCCGACTGCTCCCAGTGAGCTGCCGCAAAACGATTATCCACGCCACAATCACTTCAAGGCTTGACTATGCCAATGGCCTCTATTTAGGCCTTCCGAAGTTTTTGTTGCAAAAGATGCAAATCGTGCAGAATTCAGCGGCTAGATTACTCAGGCAGGTCCCTTTTAGACATCACATTTCTCCCCATTTGCGCATGCTACACTGGTTGCCTGTGGCAAGTCGCATAAAATTCAAGGCGCTCACCTTGGCCTACAGAGCCCTTCATGGGACCTGCCCAAATTACTTAAAAAAACGGCTGCCTAGATATTCTCAGGCCAGACTCCTAAGGTCTAGCTATAAGGTCCATCTCCACGTTCCTCGAGTGAAAAGGGTGCGCTTAGGTGGAAGAACTTTTTCCGTAAGTACGGCACGGCTTTGGAACACCTTGCCACAGGAAATCCAACAAGCACCCTCCGAACCTTGCTTCAGAAGCCTACTGAAAACATGGCTTTTCACGCAATAAATCTCTTCTCTCTTGCATTATGACTCTCACTGCCCATGCCAGCGCCGGGACACTTCCTACGGAGGTAGCTGTTGCGCTCTATAAAACTCAGTATTATTATTATTATTATTATTACGAATGACAACCCTTTTGCCAGAACACTTTCCTCATCTGGTGTCAACACTTTTTTAGAAAGGTTGAAAATTGGCGACGCGTTTAATTTTTGTAATGTTGTCGTCGCGTTTTCATCTCCCACGGGATGTTGTTTCTCACTCGACCTCTCAGGAGTGTTTGGCCTCTCCCTAAAAAATTCGACGACTGATTCTGCTGTTGCTGCTGGTTAGTGTTCCAATTTCTATTTCTGTTAGGACGATTATAAGAACTTGCGGAGTCACTATCAGTTCCAGAAGAGGAGGTATCAGAAAAAGAAATAAATTGTCTTCGGGATCTGCCCTGGTTTCCTTGAAGGAAACGTCTAGATTCCGCTTTGGAATAAAAATCAGCCTGTAAGTAGGGCTATATATTGTCTAAAGAAAAACCTTTTTTATCTTTTTCGAATTGGTTGGACTTTTGAGTAATAGTGTAGTCTTTAAACTCTTGTACTTCTTTAGCAACTTTTTCTAAGAGGGCCTTGGCATCTGCTATGGTGGGATTACCACTAATTTCAGACTCTAGCTTGGCGATCTCAGCTAATTCTTCCTTTGATATTCTCACTGCTGTTTCAACCGTTAATACCATCAGGTCTCTACTACATTTGGTTTCTATCATAGAAAAGCCTTTTTTGAATATTGGGTCTTCTGTGAAAATCACAGGTATGTTCTTAATTTGTAGCCCAGCCGGAATTGTGCCTTCTCGGAGGTGTTGCAGCAAAAAGTGACCATGAAGGTCTGTCCTGATCTGCTTCTTTTTAAGGCGGATTAATTTGTCAGATTCGTTTGATGTGGTCGCTGTCTCGCTTAAGGTAACTGAGGAGAAGATGGGTGGGTCACTGAGGAAGTTTCTGATGTGATCTTCTGAGTAGGCAAAAGTATCCTTCTCTGCCATTACTCTGAGGGATGAAAAGAAAAAAGAAAAAGGATTGAAAACATATAATTGGGACAATTAACGTAACACAGTAAACAAGGACGGTTCTGGAAGAACAGTGTGGAAGCGGGTGCCTAGTCAGCCTTCGAACCCAAGTTAATGGGCTAGAACAAAAACCTCGCGAGCCAGCGCCCGCTATAATAACCAATAAACAACTAAGGGTTGGCTCTAATCAGTATGGCTGAGCCTTCATAGAACATAACAAAAAAGAAATTGCCAGTACTGATAACGCCGCAGTAACATGAACTCAGACACAGTACTTGAGAAAATATTCAAGACTGGAGGCTAGTTAATAGCTTTTATTCCTGTTTCTGATTTTATCAAGAGATACTTTTTCATTTTGAAAAAACAAACATGTGAGACACAATTTATCAAAAAAGTCTAAACAAGGGGGAATCGTTCATCATATCACTCATATCACAACCATACAATAAACAATCATTCGTGGGGAGAAGGGGTGCACTGGATAAGAGAGCTACAAAATTTACCAAAACATACAATATTTACAATATAATACCACACATAAGACAGGAAAAGCCAACGTCTGCAAAACACTTAGATAATACTTTCATTTGGTGGGTAATCCATTATACCGTACATTCCTATAGTCAAGTATAAAAATACTTTCTAAATCTTTGGAAAAAGGATAATGTACAAGAATTAGTGATAAGCAACAGTTATCATAGCAATCACGCTTATCACTGAAGCAGACAGTGAGATGGCTGGGGCCTACGCGTTTCGAATCCCAATGACTTGTAGGGATTCTCTTCAGGGCCTTTGGGGATTCTCTACAAGAGTGGAAAAGAGAAAGGGAAGGGGGAAAACAAGATTAGAAACGACTCAGACAAGCATGATTAGTTTAGTCACAAGATCAACATCAGTCACATACACTCAGTGGACACCCTTAGTTCCTCAAACTAACCACTAGGCTATAGGATTTCAACTGACTAGTATCTAGACTACATCCCTGACCCAGTCCTGAGGCGGAAGCCGGGAGCTGGAGGTACGCTTTATCTCTGTAAATACCCTCTTTTAAAAAACTTGTGTGGTGTCACTTAGTACTTGTTTTGCCAGTGTTACTGTGCCTTCCACAACTGGAAAAGACTCATTAAGCACACAGCGGTGCAGACGCTGTAGCGCTTGTTACATAGCCAAAGCGGCCGCCATTAGATCAGGCGCGCTCGCCGACCACGCCCCCTTGAGGCCACGCCCTGCCACCTAGAAATGTGCATGCACAGGAAGCGCAGCGGACGAGCGCAGTGGGAGCGCCGTTTGCGCGCCGAAGGCGCGCCTAAGGCAAGCCCGTCTGTGCCCGTCCGGGCCCGGACGGACCCAGGCCCAGAGACTCTGCCAAACTTACCCCTCAGCCGCCTGACGTATACAGCAGACACGCTTCTGAATCTCCGACCCGAAAAAAACCCGGGCTGCCGTTATACTTACGACACAGATAATTCCTTCACAAGGTGTTCGCGCTGTTATCCAACCATCCAGTCCACAGCCAATCCAGGACTACAGCTAGGGCTTCTCAACTGTCGCTCCCTCCCCAAGCACGCACTAGAAATTAACGAGATGATCCTAGACCAAGGCTTGGATGCACTATTTCTCACAGAAACCTGGCTTGCTGACAGCTCCGATGCGGATGCTGTATCCGCCCTTCCCCCAGGCTACCTCATCCAAACCCTCCATAGGCCAAGAGGTAGAGGAGGTGGGTTGGCCATAATCTATCGGGAACTTCTCACCTGTAGAACGAGCGACGCCCAAATTGACAATTCCGAAAGTTGCCACTTTTCCCTTCAGTTTTCCCCGACCCAATCCCTCTCGGGACTCCTGATCTATCGGCCTCCGGGTACTCTAGGGAAATTTCTCAATGCAATCACCGAAACGGCCTCTCAACTAGCCGCTTCCGTGTCCAACTTCCTCATCGTAGGTGACCTGAACCTTCACTTTACAGATCCCACTGACCGGGCCGCCTCGGATCTACTTGCGGACCTTCTGTCATTGAATATTAGGTTAGTCAACAAGGAGCCCACCCACGACAAAGGACACCTGTTAGACCCCGTCCTCACCAATGCTAATATCACCACCAGCCCACCCCTGCCACTCCCATGGACTGATCATCTCTTAGTCCCCATCTCTTGGGAGGCCCCTATCGTGACCACCCAGCCCGGGAAAATCAAAGTCAGGGACAGACGATGGCACAAACTCGCCACATCGGAATGGTCGGACATCCTCTCTGACACCACCCCAGTGCTCTCCTCCGACGCTATAACTGCCGATGAACAGTTTTGCTCCTGGATCACCTCCTCCCTCGATACCCTAATCCCCAAAACTTCCATTCTTAGACACAATAAACGTCTACCGTCAGCCCCATGGTACACCCCAGAGCTCAAGCTGCTGCGACAGAACTGCAAGAGAGCTGAACGGTCATGGAGGAAGGAGAAATCCAACGCTAATAAGGACGCCTACGTCACCTCCTTATCAGCTTATAAATCTATGATCGACAAAACGAAGAGTCGATTCTTTCAGGAACGAATCGAAAAAGCGGCCTGCTCAAGTAAAGAAACTTATTCCATCCTCAAAGAGCTCCTTAAAGTTCCCGACACAGCCCCTAGAAATCCCCCAGACCCAAAGGCAGATCAGGAAAAATGTAATCAGTTAGCCAGCTTCTTCCAAGGAAAAATCCAAAAAATCCTGGACTCCATCCCTCCGACTAACTCGAGCGAAACGGACGACCCCCCCAATACTTTGGTCACACCTCGTCTAACTTCTTGGGGACAAATAACCATCGAAGAGGTAGAGACTACGCTCACATCCATCAAAAGCGGATCTCCTAGGGACCCCGCCCCGCTACGTACCCTTAAAGAAGTCGCTCCCATTATCATTCCCCCCCTCACTCAGCTGATTAACGCCTCTTTTCAACAGGGAGTCGTCCCTCCTAGTTGGAAAGCGGCAGTCGTCAAGGCGCTGCTAAAAAAACCTTCCTTAGACCCAGCTGAATTGGCCAACTACCGACCTATTTCCCTTCTTCCAGGGACCAGCAAGGTTGCAGAGAAACTGGTGAATAAGAAACTTTCCCAGTTTCTTGAATCTAATAATCTGCTAAAAAACTCGCAGACAGGCTTTCGCCCAGGACAAGGCACCGACATCGCCCTCCTGGCTGCAGTGGAGGAGGCCAGAGCGCTCTTAGACGAAGGAGGATCAGTGGCAGTGATCCTTCTCGACCTGAGCGCGGCCTTCGACACCGTCAACCACCAACTTCTGGTTAAACGGCTTAAGAAGGTAGGAGTAGAAGGCACCGCTCTATCCTGGCTTTCCTCCTTCCTGGCCCAACGTTCCTTCCAGATCTGGGAAAACAACACCCGCTCCTCCGATACTCCCCTCCAATGTGGGGTGCCTCAGGGCTCCTCCCTGAGCCCCACATTGTTTAACATCTATATGTCCACATTGGAGGAGGTCGTCATCCCATTCGGGGTGAGCATTGTCAGCTACGCGGATGACACACAGCTAGTTGTCTCCCTCTCCCACCCCAGTCAACAACCAGCGGATCTATTCAACTGCTTAACACAGATCCAAGGGTGGATGAATAATTCAGCCTTAAAACTGAATGGATCGAAAACTGACATTCTCCTTCTGGGTCAGAAAGGTTGCACCTTCCCTCTGAACACCTGGCCACCCTGTCTAGGCCCCCCCCCTGCTCCCAAACAGGAAGTAAAAAGCCTCGGAGTATGGATTGAAACCGATCTCTCTTTCACTACACAGGCCAAGAGAGTAGCAGGCACCTGCTTCGGCCTACTTAAAGCGATGAGAAAGATTCTGCCCCTCCTTCCACCCACATCGCAGAGACTTCTCATCCAGGGCCTCATCCTGTCCAGGCTTGACTATAGCAATGCTATATACCTGGGCGCACCCGAGGCAACCTTGAATAAACTGCAGAAAATACAAAATGCTGCCGCCCGGATTCTCACACATACCCCTGCCAGAGCGTCAGCTAAACCTGCTCTGAAGCTCCTTCACTGGCTCCCAGTGAGAGAACGAATAACATTCAAAGCCTTAAGCTTGGCTCACAGGCTAGTGCAGAATCAGGGCCCCCCCATTCTGAGGAAATTCATACAACCCTACAAAGCCCCTAGTTCTCTCCGATCGGACAGGGAGTCCCTCATCATCGTGCCCAGGTTCAAAAAATCCCGCACAGGCGGAAGACGTTTCTCGATTCACACAGCGCGCCTATGGAACGCTCTTCCCCGAGACCTGAGGAAAGAATCAAACTATTTACGATTCAGGAAACAACTTAAAACCCACCTATTTCCTTAAAACTGCTTTTAACCACTTCTTTTTGCTCTATTTAAAACCGCCCCTTTCAAAAAATTGCTGTACTCCCCCTCCCCCCTCTCCCTCACTGGTTAGGGTTTTGTTTCAGCGCTGGGATACCTACGGGTGACTACGCGCTCTATAAAAATTTTTAATAATAATAATAATAATAATAGTATGGGATGTTTACGGAATCTGAAAAATTCCGTAGGTGCGGTAATTCGCCAAAGGTCGCAATGTTTTACTCACCTTCTGTATTTGGAGAAGAAGTAGTCTCAAGGTAGGGATCAATTGACACAGTTGGATGGTCGAGAACCTATAAGGGGAAATTGAGTTTTATTAAAATGGGGAATATAGTAGATTTGAAGCGCTGCCGATTTTAGGAGAGAGTCTCACCTAGTGCAAATTTGGGAGACCGTGTGTATAGTAGCTGCCCGTTTTCAGTCACTGGACGCGTCTTGGGAAATGAAAGAAAAGGAAAACTAAGTTTAACCTTATAAAGTGCACGCGTGGTCGAAAACATAGTTAATACAACTCATTACCAGAAAACGTTGTTTTGCGGGGAGATAAAGTAGCACTTGTTCACGGAAACCCTATAAATGAGGGACGTTCAACGCGGTGCTCATCTGAAAAAACAGTGAACACCATTAGCCGCTAGCACGCATTCTCTTTGGAGAAGTAAGTTTAAAATGAGGGCGGCAGCTTACCGGCGTGACAAGTCAGCTATGTGTAACCGCGGTGGGTAAAACACACGAATGTTTCAGTTCAAAGCGCCTATGGGCTAGAGTAGAAAGAGAACGCGTGAGTGTCAATTAAGTTAACGGAGCCTCTGAACAACAGCACGTGAACGCGTTAGTTTGTTTCTGCTCATTCACTGCGGGGTATAAAAGATTAATAGAACTCAGGGCTTACCGGCACATCTTATTCAACGCGGTCAGCGGTGGATATTAAACTAGAAAAAAACGGAGGCAAAAGTGAGAAACTAATTTTAACCTTCTAAACAGAACGTGACTCGGCGGGTTTACAGCGTAGTACTTACTATTTTCGATCAGAGCGAGTTTTCCAACAGACAGCGTCCAAGACAGCACTATACACAGGCTCCTGCGCAGTAGCAGGCTGAGGTAGAACTGCTCTACCCATATACCTGGCCCATGAGCAGCAGGACCGCCCACTCAGCGGCCATGGTTACATGGGAATTCTGGACCGGATTCGGGATGAACTATGGGTTGGAGTTTCACAAATGTAAAAATAACACGGGTGATTGCCTGAATAAAGTTAGTTACAGAGCTGGGAATGGACTCAATACAAGTAATTACAATTTGAAGATTTCACTTAATTCATTAAGTCCAGATACTGCTGTATCAAACTTAACGATAAGGAAAGCCTCACGTTTTGATAATGTCAGATTTAAATCGCCACCTCTGGGATTTCTTTCTATTTTCGAAATTACTGTCCACTTAAGGTCACTCACAGTATGCTGCAATCGCGTCCAATGTTGCACCAAGGGGGCATTTTCAACTTTCCTTTTAATCCTTGATTTATGTTGCGAGATCCGTTGGCGGATCTCTTGATTAGTTTTGCCTATATATAGCAATTGACATGGGCATATAATGCCATATACCACATATTTGCTCTTGCAGTTACTGATCGTGTCATGCTTCCATGACACTCCATTATGCTGGAACAAAGAACCTTCCATAGTTGATTCACAGCATAGGCAATTTCCACATTTGTGGTGTCCAAGGATGGGTGGCATCCCCATCATTTGGCGTAACGTTTGTGGTTTGGCAATGGGCATGGCAGCTCGAACAATATGGTTCGCAATATTATTTTCTTTCTTGAAGGCAAATAAAGGCTCATTTGCTAGACTAGCATCGAGATTCTTGACCAAGTGCCAGTTCTGTTTTATGACCCTTTTTAGACGGTTGGCGTTAGGGCAGTAGGTTGTGACACATACTTGCTTTTCTAAGGCAGGTTTGGATTTGCGCTCCAAAAGTGTTTCACGTGGGGTCCATTGGGCTCTTTTCATGCAAGTTTTAACAAGTTTCTTGGGGTAACCCCTCTCACATAACTTAGATGTGAGGTTTTCTGAGTGTTGTTGGAAATCTTTTTTAAAGGTACAGTTTCTGCGAACTCGCAGAAACTGCCCATACGGGAGGTTTTCTTTTAGATTTCTGGGGTGGTTGCTGTTAAACATGAGAGACTTGTTGCGGTCCGTAGGTTTAGTGTACAGAGTAGTTGCTAGCTTCCCTTCGGAAGGAAAGACCTCCACGTCTAGGAATGCAATCCTGCTGGTAGATTCAGAAATGCTGAAATTTATGTCAGCTGTTCTATCATTAAGCCATTGATAAAACTGGTTTTGAGTGTCACCATCACCTTTCCATGTCAAAAAAACCTCATCAATAAAACGGAGCCATGTTCCGATGTATTGAGAAAAAGGGTTGTTATTGTAGATGTATGCATTCTCGTACATGGCCATAAACAGTACTGCCAATTCTGGGGCAAAGGGGCAGCCCATGGCCACCCCCTTAACTTGGTAATAAAATTCACCATTAAAGCAGAAATAATTCTTTTTTAAGGCGAAAGTTGCCAAGTCCACTATGAATTTAGTGGGCACCCGCATTGGTCTGGGCCTAGAGTCAAGAAAGTAAGTAAGTACTGCTACAGCCTCATCTTGAGGGATCTGTGTGTATAGTGCAGTAACGTCTAGGGTGACAAGCCTGTCACTGCCTTCATTGAAATCTATATTTTCAAGTTTTTTAATGAAGTCAGTAGTGTCCTGAAGGTAGGATCTAACCTCAAACATGAAGTCTTTCAGAAAGCAATCCACATATTTCGCAGCTGGCTCTAATACTGAACCACACCCTGCCACGATGGGTCTGCCCGGTGGATGGTCTGGGTCTTTGTGTATTTTTGGCAATACATAAAACATGGGAACTTTAGGGTGTTTATTTTTCAAATATTCAGCTTCTTTCGGGCCGACGAAACCTAGGTCAAAACCCTCTTGCACAATTGCAAAGAGCTCATTCTGTAGTTCCGTGGTAGGGTCTTTATTTATCTTACGGTAGCAGGCGGTGTCTTGTAGTTGTTTCAATACTTCAGTGGTGTAGTCATGAATATCCCACACCACGATCGCCCCGCCCTTATCAGCTTGCTTAATTATAACCGTGTTGTCAGTTTTAAGGTTATTTAAAGCCGTCATTTCTTTTTTGGTGGTATTGAACTTGATGTATTTTTTCTCTTGTTCCATGGCCGATATAGCAGATAGTACACTTTTCTCAAAAGTTAGGAGGTTTTTTGGAACTTTGTTGGCTGGGGGGCAGAAAGTGGACTTATTTCTGAGGCCTGTGACCTCTACGGGTTGGATAGTTGGATTTTCACTAAAGAACACAGTCAGACGTAGTTTTCTGCAAAACTCTATGAACTCAGACTTCATTTTAACGAAGTCGGTTCTTTTGGAGGGTACGAATGACAACCCTTTTGCCAGAACACTTTCCTCATCTGGTGTCAACACTTTTTTAGAAAGGTTGAAAATTGGCGACGCGTTTAATTTTTGTAATGTTGTCGTCGCGTTTTCATCTCCCACGGGATGTTGTTTCTCACTCGACCTCTCGGGAGTGTTTGGCCTCTCCCTAAAAAATTCGACGACTGATTCTGCTGTTGCTGCTGGTTAGAGTTCCAATTTCTATTTCTGTTAGGACGATTATAAGAACTTGCGGAGTCACTATCAGTTCCAGAAGAGGAGGTATCAGAAAAAGAAATAAATTGTCTTCGGGATCTGCCCTGGTTTCCTTGAAGGAAACGTCTAGATTCCGCTTTGGAATAAAAATCAGCCTGTAAGTAGGGATATATATTGTCTAAAGAAAAACCTTTTTTATCTTTTTCGAATTGGTTGGACTTTTGAGTAATAGTGTAGTCTTTAAACTCTTGTACTTCTTTAGCAACTTTTTCTAAGAGGGCCTTGGCATCTGCTATGGTGGGATTACCACTAATTTCAGACTCTAGCTTGGCGATCTCAGCTAATTCTTCCTTTGATATTCTCACTGCTGTTTCAACCGTTAATACCATCAGGTCTCTACTACATTTGGTTTCTATCATAGAAAAGCCTTTTTTGAATATTGGGTCTTCTGTGAAAATCACAGGTATGTTCTTAATTTGTAGCCCAGCCGGAATTGTGCCTTCTCGGAGGTGTTGCAGCAAAAAGTGACCATGAAGGTCTGTCCTGATCTGCTTCTTTTTAAGGCGGATTAATTTGTCAGATTCGTTTGATGTGGTCGCTGTCTCGCTTAAGGTAACTGAGGAGAAGATGGGTGGGTCACTGAGGAAGTTTCTGATGTGATCTTCTGAGTAGGCAAAAGTATCCTTCTCTGCCATTACTCTGAGGGATGAAAAGAAAAAAGAAAAAGGATTGAAAACATATAAGTGGGACAATTAACGTAACACAGTAAACAAGGACGGTTCTGGAAGAACAGTGTGGAAGGGGGTGCCTAGTCAGCCTTCGCACTCAAGTTAATGGGCTAGAACAAAAACCTCGCGAGCCAGCGCCCGCTATAATAACCAATAAACAACTAAGGGTTGGCTCTAATCAGTATGGCTGAGCCTTCATAGAACATAACAAAAAAGAAATTGCCAGTACTGATAACGCCGCAGTAACATGAACTCAGACACAGTACTTGAGAAAATATTCAAGACTGGAGGCTAGGTATGGAGCCCATTAGCACGCGGTTGAACCGCTCCACTTGGCCATTGCAGGAGGGGTGATAGACCGCCGTGTGCTTTGACTCAATCCCGTTCCTCCTCATAAACCTAAGCCACTTGTCCGAGACAAACTGTGGTCCATTATCACTGAGGATACATTTGGGTATACCTTCTCTCAGAAACAGGGATGTTAAGAACTTCAAAATCGTGTCCGTGTCCATGGACTCCTGTATGTCCACTTCAGGCCATTTGGAATATTTATCTATCACCACACACAAATACTTGTTCACGCCTCTGTTGTCCAAGACCGGCCCCAGTATATCGATGGCCACATTCTCCCAGGGACTTTGTGGTGTGTCAAACTTCCCCAATGCTGGTCTGAGTGGTCGTAGCACTTTGTCCGCTCCTTGGCACTGCCCGCACTCCCTCACTTGTCTTTCTATGTGGACATCCATGCCTGGCCACCAATACATTTACTTTACTCGTGCTTTAGTCTTTACAATACCCAGGTGTCCTTCATGCAGTTGTGTTAACAATCGGGGTATCAGTGATTCTGGTGGTACGACCCTTTCACCCCTGTAAATGAAAATTCCCGAATCACTCAGGGACAGCTCCTCTCTTATTTCATAGAATCTCCGTATTCCTTCCGGGAGCTTCCTTTTGTCAGGCCAGCCAGATGTTAGATGTCTCTTTATCTCCACCTTCTCGGCATCCTTCTCGTAAGCTGCCGCCCATTCCTGGCCGCTTATCCTCGTCTCATGGTCCTCCATGCTGGCCACCATCTCTTCTCTGTCCCGGGCTTCCTCCGGTGCGTCTTCCATCGCCGCCGCTCTGCTGAGGTAATCTGCAACTCTGTTTTGCGTACCAGGTAAGTACTCCACGTCATAGGTATAATCGAGGAGCTTCAGAGTCATCTTTGCTATTCTCGGGGTCGCTGTGTCATGGCCCGAAGATGTCAAGACTTTGATTAGGGGTTTGTGATCAGTACGAAGCTTGAATCTTGTGCCCCACACAAACTGCCGAAACTTGGCCATGGCCCAAGTGACCGCCAACATCTCTTTTTCTATAACACTGTACCTTTGTTCCGTCGGAGACAGTGCGCGTGAAGCAAAGCTGATGGTTTCAGTGGATCCATCATCCCTTTCCTGAGCCAAGACCGCCCCTAAGCCCTTATCGCTTGCATCTGTCGTCACTATGGTTTTGCCCGTGGGGACATACCCTTGCAGTGGAACAGCTTGGCTGATGCAGTCCTTAATAGTGTCGAATTCCAATTGCGCTTCTGAGTCCCAATCAAATTTTGTCTTGTCTCTGATGAGTTGCCTCATCCTGTATGTCCTGGTAGCGAAATGTCTCACAAACTTGCTATAATACTCGGCCATCCCGAGGAATGACCTTACTTCCTCCTTGGTGCTGGGAGCTTTGGCATTCCTGATGGCCTTCACATTTTGCTCCTTGGGTGATATACCAAGCGTGCCGATTTTGTGACCCAAGTATGTCACTGAGTGGTTACCTATTTTACATTTGCTCCATTCCGCAGTTAACCCTTTGCATTGTAGGACTCCCAGGACTCTGTGTAGTTTCTTGTCGTGATCTTCCTTGGAGGATCCCATCACCAAAATGTCATCCTGAAAGTACTGTACTCCCGAGATGTCCTTGAACAGCCGATGCATCAGCTTCTGAAATACGGCCGCTGCAGATGCCAGGCCAAAGGGCATCCTCCTGAACTGGTAGCACCCGAAGGGCGTAATGAAGGCGGTGTACTTCCTACTCGAGGGGTGCAGCTCAATCTGATGGTACGCTGACGTGAGATCTATGGTGGAGAAGTGAGTTACGCCCTTTGTCCTGGCCAGCATCTCCTCGATCCTAGGAAGAGGAAATCTCTCCACTATGAGGTTTTTGTTGAGCTCACGGAGATCAACACAGAGACGAACCTTTCCATTGGGTTTCTTGACTACCACCAAGGGCGATAGCCACTCCGCACTGTCCACCGGCTCTATGATGCCTTGCTCCTCCAGCCTCAGAAGTTCTTGTTGTACTGCCCCGCTTGTGGATATGGGTATGTTCCTGACTTTATGTACCACCGGTATTGCTCCCTCCTTAAGGACCATTCTGTGGACGAACTTGTCCAGTTTGCCAACTGTGCCATCAAAAACTTTGGGGTATGCCGTTTTCCAATCGTCTTCTCTCGTGAGGGGCCACTCGTCCGTTAGCAGTATCTGCTCTTTCCCGCCTGGGTTGAGTATGATTCCTAGATCCCCTGCGTCTCTCCATCCCAGCACTGATGGGCCCTTCTCCGCCACGTACAGGGTGCATGTGGCCGACCTTCCCCTGAATTCAAACGTGAAGTCTCGGCACCCCACCAGCGGAATGGCGTTCTCTGTGTACGAGATGGGTTTGATGTCCGGCAGCCATAAGTCTGGACCCACTACCGGAGCGAAGTCTTCTTCCCATATGGATCTTTGTACGATGGTCCAGGGAGATCCCGAATCGACAGCCACGTGCACCTTCACTCCCCCTATCAGCATATCTGTGCGGGGCTTATCTCTTCGCTTCCCGGCTACTTCCAGCACTTGGTCTTCAATGCATAGAACCAGATTGCCATATTCCAGGTCGTCTTCTTCACTGATGTCCACAGTGGCTGAATCGACACACTTGACCGTGGCCTTCTTTCCTTTCTTGCGGCACACTTTTTCAAAATGGCCGACCAGGCCACAAAACGCGCATCTGGCGCGGAACGCGGGACAGCGTTTATCCTGGGCCGAATGCGCCGTGCTGCCACATCTGTAACACGAGAATCTGTTGTCCGTGCTGGGGCGGACCGGCTGTTTCCCGGTCCCTCTCGAATCCTTCCTCTGGTCTCCATACGTCCCCTTGTGTTTGCCGGACTGTGGAGCCTCATCAATCTTGTTGATCATCTGCCTCGGTGCACCCTCACGTTTGGCTGCATCTGCACCACGTTTCGACATTTCCGCCTTTTTGACCATCGCCACGACTTCCTTGAGTGATGTCTCATTCTGCGCCCATAATTTGTCTTGAACGGCCCTGCTGGTGGTGTGCATGACGATCTGATCTTTTATGTACTCGTCCTGTAGAGTACCATACCGGCACGTGATGGCCAGACGTCGGAGCGCTGCCACATAGTCATCAATGGATTCACCGGCCTCTTGTTTCCTCTGTTGAAAGTTGTAGCGGTCTATGGAGACGCAAACCGCTGGACGGTAATGGCTGTCCAAGTCATCCAGTGCATTTTTGAATACATCAGTCTCCGTCGCGTCTCTTTCCTTGGGCACCAGGTTTTTGAATACTCTCACCCCTTCCGGGCCTAGGTTGTGAAGTAACAGTCTCTTTTTCCTTTCTGGGGTGTATTCTCCTTCATTTTCATCCTCAAGTGCCTCTATGTAGTTTTGAAAGTATTCCTTCCAATCCTCCCATTTTAACTGGGGTTCCCCTGGTCTGGGCAAGAATGGGACGGGAGCCATCAGGGCCGACGCTTGGTTCGCCATCTTAGCCTCGCCTCTAGGGTCTACTGCCTGGGCACTATGTTGGACAAGTACTTCGGATGCTCCTGCACTCCCTGCCGTGTCACTTTGCCCTCTTGGACTTCCTGGGGTATTGTCCCTTATAGCCTGCGTGGGGTTGTCTGTCTGCACCCCTTCCTCTGGCTTAGGGGTGGTGCCTTTGGCTGCCAGGTTGCTGGCTGTGGGCTCTGTTCCTTGGGGCAGCACTGACCTGAGTGTTAGGGCTTATCCTCGTTTGTACTCGTGCTGTTGCGCTGCTGCCACGCCCTGTGTTTGTCCTGTTGCTGTTCTGTCCTTCTGGGTGGTGTGGGGCTGTTGAAGAGTGCCTGCACCTGTTCCTTGTGCTCACTGGTGGTTTTAATCCCAGCCTCGTCGCCACTGTAAAGTTCTCCTTTCCCCCACACCATGCACAGAGGCGCTGTAGTTGTGTATAGTATTTATTACACAATTATTCCAAGTATAATGAACATAGGGCGCTGAGCGTCTGCTTAGATTCAGCTCCGGTCGCCAACTGCGGTTATTCTCCTTCGCGCCTTCTCTAATCGCCTTTCCGCGCATGCGCGCGTCCCACGCTCCAGTCTATGACGTGACGCGTCATCGCGTCTACGCTCATAGACTAGAGCGCATACTACAGAACCCTGCAGCAATCTTCCCAGAAATTGCAAAGTTTAACAACTCTGCACTGCAGCGGCCCGATGTCCAGGGCTGCCCTGATATGTTTGTGTGTAGAGGTTAGGGGGCACAGTCAAACTCGGCTGTCGAGGCGGCAGCATTTCTTGGGGACACAAGTCTGTTGGTGTTGGGATGAAACTGAAAACCTATCCTCCTACTACCACAGGATGCGCTGACTCCAGACCCTGCAGCGCAGTGAGACCGTCTGCCCACGTGCACACTCAAGATGGCAGGCCTCAGACATTCTCCCACACTTCAATGCACCAGCCGGTGGTCGGCTCTACAGGGTCCAGGGACTTACGTAGCCTGGATTGCAGTACAAATTCGCCACGAATGAGGCCACTGACTGTGAAGGACAGTATGATGCCACTGGCTGTATTGGTGTTAAAACACTGTGTTACTGCAGGGGTTCTGTTTGTGTGGACATGGCGTCGCATGTCCTGGCCCCCGGCTGTTATTGATTGATGTTCTGGTCCACACCTGTTATTGATTGATCGGTGAGGGCTTTCTGCCCGCTTCCTATCAAAGCTCGGTTCTTTCAGTTTCCTTTCCAATTCCAGCATCTCTCTTATCTTTGGGGGAGGGGGTGTACAGTCAGGAGCACTCAGCCTGCTGTATTGAAAGTGTACCAAGAGCTACGAGGACAGATCAGAGTGAACTGTGGAAAAGGGGTTCATTAAGTAGGGTGACCAACTGGCATTGGTGCAAATTCAGGACGGTGAGTATAAAAATTCAGGACAAAGGGTCAAAATTCAGGACACAAATTCAGGACAGGAGGTCAAACTTCAGGACAATTGGATAAGTTTTACAGACACATCAGAGGTCACGCAATGGTATATAAGTAAGCCCAGCCATATCCAAACATATTCAACCATTTGCAAACCTATCCATCATGTATCCTTCCATCTATCCTTTCACTCATCCATCCCTTCATCCATCCTTTATCCATCCATCCACCCTTTCATCTTAGCCATCTGTATACTCATCCATCCACTCTTCTACCCATCCATCCATTCACTAATCCATCCAGCCATTTACCCTTTCACCCATCCAGCCATCCTTTCTCTTACTCATCCATCCACCCAGTCACTCATTCTTCCAACCATCCACCCTTGCAGTCATCCACCATCCTCCCTTTCTCTCTCCATCGTCCCTTTCACTTAGCAATCCTTCCTTCCATCCATCCATCCACCCACCCATCCATCTACTCATCCACTCATGAATTCATCCATTGACCCTATCACTCATCCAATCTTTCTCTCATCCATTTATCCTTTTACTCCTTCACTCATCTATTCATCCTTTAGTCCATCTACCCTCCCTTTCACTCACTCATCCATCCTTACATCCACCCTTTCACTCATCTGTCCATCCATTCACCCTTGCACTTATCAATTCATCCATCCATCCATCATTTCACTCATCCATCCACCCACCCACCCACCCACCCACCCACTCACTCATCCATCCTTTCACTCATCCATCCACCCTTTTACCCATCCAGCTACCCTTCCACCCATACATCCAGCTATTTACCTTTTCTCCCTTCCATCCTACCACCACTCACTCATCAATCCATCCATCCCCTTTTATTATCCATCTATTCAATCTTTCATTCATCCATGAACCCTTTCACTAATTCATCCAGCCATCCACCCATCCCTTCACTTACTCACTCGCCCACCTTTTCATATTCATTTTGAGCTGAGCCTTTTTGAGCTGCCGAAGCCATTCCTGGACTAGGACAGAAGCCACCCAGGGCAGAGACAGGATCCACCACAGGTGGGGGGGGGGGGGGGGGACAGGAGCCATCACTGGGGGGAGGGGGGTGGGAAGGAGGGGGACCAGGATCCCCCAGAGTGGGCACAGGGGTGGGCATGCAGTATCCTAGTATCATCTTGGTCTCTTCCAGGGTGGGGTAGGGGTCCTCACCCCCTCCTGGACAAGACAATGAGAAGTCAGTCTCTCTTTCCAAAATGTTACTTTTACCAGCCCCCACTGTGATGTACAGTACTTAAAGGAGATACTTCGAGAGAACTGATTTAACTGATTGTCCTCCTTACTTTGTTAATTAGTGTGGGTGCGATTGTGCCATTTCTTTATTTTATTACATTAAAGACTGCATGTTTGAAGAATCGAGGTTTGTTTACAATTTAGTGACAGTTATTAAGCTCTGTGCTGTGATGAGAACCACGTGCTGCCTCAGTGTAATCCAGACCGGTTGTAGGATGTTTGGGGCCCTGGGCAGAAAGTGAATGTCTCACACAAATTGCAGAAACAAGACACATTCAGGGCTGTTTGCATCTCAATAGATGCCCCTGCTCCTGAAGCTGCAGCCCCTCCCTCTCGGCCACCTTCAAGCACCTCTTAACAGCTCATCAAGGGTTGGAGGTGTGAGGGGTGGGAGCTGCAGCTTCAAGAGCAGGGGGGCATCTATTCAGATGCAAACAGCTCTGAATGAGTCATGTCAAGTCAAGAAGGGAGGTGAGTGGAAGCTGTGCCTGCTTTAGGGATGTGCGACCGTGCCCGGTTAAAATTACGGACAAATGGCGTCCGTTAAAGAACCCTTCACGGACAACGGACAGACGGCTGAAATTACGGACTGTCCGTGAAATTTACGGACGGTTGGTCACCCTATAATTAAGGGGTACCGTCAGCTAGGTCTAGACGAGAGGCCACTTTGGAGGCACCACGATCTGAGGCCCCAAGTTGAATGCTAGGAGTGGGGGGGGCAAAGCATAGCCTGTGGTTAAATAAACGTGGCAGCGGGGTTGGGCACAGCCCAAGGAAGGGTCCTGTTCAAAACTCGGCCGGGGCTAAGAACCTGCTCCAGCAGTGCGACACCGGAAGCGGAAGGCACCACGATCTGAGGCCCCAAGTTGAATGCTAGGAGTGGGGGGGTCAAAGCATAGCCTGTGGTTAAATAAACGTGGCGGCGGGGTTGGGCACAGCCCAAGGAAAGGTCCTGTTCAAAACTCGGCCGGGGCTAAGAACCTGCTCCAGCAGTGCGACACCGGAAGCGGAACTATGGTAGGCGCCGAGTGAGGGTTCAACTCGAGACCACCATGGATGAGAGGTCAGAGCCAGGCCGTGTTCAAAGGACAAGGTTAGACCTAGGAGAGTTATTAGGGACGAGGGTGAGGGGATTGAGGGCGCTTCGGGTGTCAGAACGAGGCCAGAGAGCATCGTGTTTAAAACTGGGCCAGCGAGCAGCTGAGTGCTCACTCGATCCGCCATGCGCTCGGCTGCACACAGGCATTGACCGCCAGATCCCTGGGCACCACTACGGCGTGTGATATGTCCCTTAGCCTGAGCCTCACTACCTCAACTCTAGCCAGGCAGCGGGAGGGGCTCGCAACCGCTCCGGTCGGAACTCCCTTGCAGAGCACTGAGAGCAAGATGCCTCACCGGGGTCTGCAGCCATCTGCTTCCACCTCGCTGCGATTATGGGGCCAATTAACAAAGTTAGGCCTTCCGGTCTCTGCAAATCGATCATAGGCTGCCGATCTACAGAGGCCACGCCGACGTCCCAGCCCCGCCCCACCCGCCAATCCACTGTTTCCCCCTGAACTGCAGCCCTCTATTCGTTTGGGAGCTGCAGCTGTCGGCAGCATCCGCCGACTGTGCCCGTCTCGCGGTTTTTGCACAAACAGTCACACAGCCGCAAGTGTGTGCGGGGGGGTGCACTGTACATCGGCGCTCACTAGTGTAGAACGGCGACCCGACCGCGCGGCGCACAGCACTGATGTCCCATGATGATGGTGGCCTTTATATTGTATTTGGGGACACTGTGTCATGGGCCATCAGTGCCACTCGGCCCCCGCCCTGAAAATAGTGCCGCCTGGGGCGGACCGCCCCACCCGCCCCCCCCTAGCAACGCCAGTGCTACAAATTAATACATACAATTGTGTTTAAAGTCCTATTTAGTACCAAGTCCGGCCTTTGCAGACTCTTAAAACAACAAATGACCTATATTCTTTTGGAAAGGTAGCAACCCTAGTGGGGGCACAGTGCGAGCCGTGCTGTGCAAGTAGGGCAGGGACAGTGTTGGGACGGAAACAGTACTGTTGTCTGGATACCTAATGTTGACTTTTTGTCATAGGCGAAGAAATCATGCATGTGTGCAATGACATAGGCTGTCTCACGGATTGCTGTCTTGCTGGACTGTGAGAGGTACCCAAAGAGCTACCTTCATAGTGCTGCAGGAGTTAAGCAGCACACGTTTGATGGTGACAGCATACTGTGTAGTGATCAGTAGCAGTGATCAGGATGTTTTAACCCTATATGAGTGGTGTGTGATCTACAGGCCCCCTCGCCTTTTTAAAAGATCAACCGGTGTGTGCGTAACATGCCCCATTGCCTACATCTGGTAGATGTGAAATGCTGCACAGCGCAGGAGTAGTGACTCTAGGCTGGATTTATGTGTGCCTGGGAAGGGTTCAATACAGGGATAGGACTGTAAAGTTCAGTGTATTGTGTTGTGTATATACTGGGTGCATGTATGCCTGTTAGGAATACATGACATGAGAGATTTAGAGGTGTGCAGTGCTTGTGCAATGAAAGCACGTGCTGGGTGTATGTGTACCCTCATGAAGTACCATACATGAAGGGTGAAGTGTTATGCAGCTCATACATGGCAAGTGTGTGTGCTGCCAGTGTGTGGATTTGTAAATGGACACCCTGGTTAAATATATAAAAGCTTCAGTGTTAAACAGGGAGTGCAGACTATGTATCATTGAAATTCGCATTCGCGAAGGCCGACATTCGCAGAATTTCAGCCTTTGCGAATGCGAATTCGCTAAATGGTATGTATGAATGCAAAATCATTGGGAATCAAGGAATCGGTAAAAATGTGAATTCCTAATTTGCGAAATTGGCCAATCTGTGATTATTGTGCGATTCCCTACATTTGCGAGTTCTTAGTTTGTGAAAATCGCAAACGGAAAATCGCAAATGTAGGTAATCGCAGGAATATCGCAGATTGGCCATAATCGCAAAATAAGGAATCGCAATGGTATGTATGAAAAAATCGCAATTAGCGATTTCCGGAAATTCGCAAATTACAGAATCGCAATTACCACCAAGTAGGAGCAGGTGGTAACCAGGTGCAAACTATTTAAGCAGCAACAGAATTCCACAAACTGTTTACCACAATGGTGGGGCTTTACCTGATAGCTAGGAGGATGCGTCTGAGAGCTACTGCACAGAGGAGGAGACGCCAGGGGAGGTTATTCCGTTTGCGCTTCAGCATCTCCCAGCGCCTTGAGGAGGAGCTCTATACCCATTACAGGCTTGATGAAGACAGCATTAATGATTTAATTGCAGAACTTAGACCCTACCTTGATCATCCCACACACAGGACAAATGCCATCTCCACTGAAATCCAGGTCCTGTGTTCATTACACCTGTTGGCCTCAGGAAGTTTTCAGGGTGTGATTGCCACAGCAGGAGGGGTGTCACAAAGTGCCCTTTCGCGATTCTTCCATGCCTTTCTAGATACCATGGTTCAGAGGTTGCAACATCACATTTACTTCCCTAGCACCCCACAGGCATCAGCCCAGACAAAGCAGGACTTGTACCAAATCTCGCAATTCCCACACGTGATAGGATGCATAGATGGCACACATGTTGCTATATCCCCCACCCTCAAGCAATGAATACATCTTCAGGAACCGAAAATGCTACCACTCACTGAACATTCAGGTGGTGTGTGATGCCAAACACATCATAACTGACATAGTAGCAAAGTATCCTAGCAGCACACATTACGCATTCATCTTCCGTCACAGTGGGATATACCGTAGACTCTCAAGAGGGGAGTTTGGCGAGGGATACCTACTCGGTAAATACCTTCAGACATAGGGCTCATTTGTACTAACTACCATGTGAATTTCACAGACTAACCATTTAAATTTAAACCCACAAGTGACAGTGCATATGCAGTACGAGATTTCATCTTGACTCCCTACCTCAATCCCACCAATGCTAGTGAACGCAGATACAATAGGGCACACATCACAACCAGAGGCACCATCAAACGGACCTTTGGGATCCTGAAAAGCAGATTTCGGTGCCTCCATAAAAGTGTAGGTGCACTCCAATACAGCCCCAACACGTGTTGCAAAATAGTGGTAGCATGTGCCATGCTGCATAATATTGCCACAAGAAAAGGCACACCAGTGGAGCCGAGTGACTCAGGATCCTCTGACGTGGAGGGGCCTGGACCAGGACGTATGGTAGCTGGTAGAGCTGTTGCAGCAGCTGGGCGCCAGAGGCATGATGAGATTGCGTGCAACTATTTTTAGGTAAGGAAAAATTACACAATGCCAAATCTTGTAAGTGTGAATGTGGTTTTTAATCCTTACATGCAGGGAAAATAATAACACAAAACTTTCAGGCACAGTAGTCATACTACATATGTTTGGCACATGTTTCAGTCACAGTGCTATAAAGAAAAAAGGAGTGACTTTAAAGTGAGATGTTGCACAGCGTGATGCTAATTGGAAGGTGTCGGCCTATTGGTCCTGCCACTACGGCGCCTCTCCAAGGTGGGTGGTGGGGTGGTGCTGCTACGACCTGACTGCACGTCCTCTTCACTTGGAGTTAGTACTTCAGGCCCTGTTGTGCGTACTGCCCGCAGCTCGTCCACAGCAGTTGTAACTTGCAAAAGTCCATTTGCAATATCCTGTGCAGCATTTGTGAACTGACGCTGCATCTCAATGCTGCGCCTGGCCTGGATGCTTGTTGTAGACGCCAAGTGGTTGATGGCCCGGGTATAACGATCTTGGCGCTGCAAAGCTCTGCGCCTAGCAGCACCCTCTGTGCGCAATTCCTCACATACCGCCTGTAGGCCATCCCTCAGTTCATTCCTCAATCCCCTGAAGCCTGCCCTCACCTCTCTGTGTAACAGTTTAATGTTTTTGGCTTGCAGGCGCTGCACATGCAACATATTGAGTTTCAGGCCGGCAAACACAGAATCTTTGCCTCGGCCTTCAACATTGTTAGTCGTGCGCCGTTTGCGCCTGGCTGCACTTTGTGGGGCATGATGGTCTGGTGCACGGCCCTCTTGCTGTGGCTGTGTGTCATAATTTTCAAATTTTCACCACTAGCATTTGCATCATCCTGTATTGGCGCAAGCGGTCTCACGATGTGTCTCCTCTTTTGCTTGTGAGTGGTCACGGGGCTGTCCTCCCCATCAGTGTTCTCATCATGGCCGGCATCTCCTGTGTCCAGACCTTCATCGACTGTTCCACTGCCTGTAGGCTGTGTTGAAGATGGTGCAGTGGACAGAACAGCACACATTAATTTACTGAACTCACTTGCACTGTATAAATACATTTTTATCACCTATTCGGTTTACATTGGTGTATTTTTTCCCTTTCATGACCTGCAGATTCTATGTTTGACTATTTTGGCAGCAAATTTTCAACTTTGATTTTCATGTGACTACATCTCCCTTAATGCATTGCTATGTCTGCCTGTGTGCCTGCTCTGGACTACCTATCTTTTTTCCAGACCCTTGGTCAGTGCTGGGGGGTGTTGGGGGGTGTAAGGGGTGTGAGGGCATGCTTCTTACCTTTTCCAGATGCTGGTTGATCAGAGCTGTCAAGATCAGCCACTCCTCCCACACTCTCTGGTTGCAAGGTCCCCTCCACCAGTTCCTCAAGGGGTGTGGAGTCCAAAACAGAAGAGGTTCCACCACCGGTTAGCCTGGACTGCTCCAGCCTGGCAGCTAGCTTCAACAAAGCAGACTCCGTCATAGCACCGCACCTCCGAGATGTCATCAACTGCTCCTTCAACTCCACCACCTTCCCGGAAGACTGGAAACACGCTGAACTCACCGCCCTTCTGAAAAAACCCACAGCGGACCCCACCGAACTCAAAAATTACCGCCCCATCTCGCTCCTTCCATTCCCGGCCAAAGTCATCGAGAAAGCTGTCAACAACCAGCTCGCCGCCTTCCTCGAAGCCAACAAATCCCTCGACTCCTCACAATCCGGCTTCCGAGCAAAACACAGCACTGAGACCGCCCTCATCGCAGCAACAGACGACATTCGAACTCTACTGGACAATGGAGACACAGTCGCCCTCATCCTCCTCGACCTCTCTGCAGCATTCGACACAGTCTGCCACAGCACCCTTTTACAACGCCTCAATAACATCGGAATCCAAGGAAAAGCACTTGAATGGATCACCTCGTTCCTCTCCGGAAGAACCCAGAGAGTCCGCCTCCCACCATTCAAGTCCGAGGCCACTGAAGTCATCTGTGGCGTACCACAAGGATCCTCACTCAGCCCCACCCTCTTCAACGTATACATGAGCCCCCTCGCGGCCATCGCCCGCCAACACAACCTCAACATCATCTCTTACGCGGATGACACTCAACTAATCCTTTCTCTCACCAATGACCCCAGCACCGCCAAAACTAACCTACACGAAGGAATGAAAGAAGTTGCCGAATGGATGAAACAAAGCCGTCTGAAACTGAACTCAGACAAAACAGAAGTCCTCATCTTAGGTACATCCCCCTCTGCATGGGACGACTCCTGGTGGCCGGAAGCCCTCGGAAAAGCACCCATCCCGACAGACCACGCACGGAACCTAGGAGTCATCCTGGATTCTTCACTCTCAATGAACAGACAAGTCAGCGCCGTATCCTCTTCCTGCTTCAACATTCTTCGCATGCTCAGAAAAACATTTCGCTGGATCCCCACCGAAACAAGGAAAACAGTCACCCATGCTCTGGTCACGAGCCGACTGGACTACGGAAACACCCTCTACGCAGGCACTACCGCTAAACTCCAGAGGAAACTCCAACGAATCCAAAACGCCTCAGCTAGGATCATATTAGACATCCCACGCAACGAACAGATTTCTGGTCACCTTAAAGACCTCCATTGGCTACCCGTCAATAAGAGGATCACTTTCCGACTGCTAACCCACGCACACAAATCACTCTACGACATCGGACCAGAATGCCTCAACTCACGACTGTCCTTCTACACCCCCTCCCGCCAACTACGATCTTCCAGCCAAGTCCTCGCCACGGTACCTCGCATCAACAAGACCACCATGGGAGGCAGATCCTTCTCATACCTGGCTGCTAAAACTTGGAGCTCACTCCCCGCTTACCTTCGCCTTACCCAGAACCACCTAGCATTCAGAAAGCAACTTAAAACGTGGATATTTGACAAGTAATCGTCCTCCCCTTTCTAAGCGCCTTGAGACCCTCTGGGTATGTAGTGCGCTATATAAATTCTCTGACTTGACTTGACTTGACTTTTGAGCGCAGTTGCAGGTCATACCAGCGCTTTCTGAGGTCCTCCACACTCCGGGGTGTCACCCCCACAGCATTCAAATTATGCTGGATGTCCTCCCAAATTCGCCTTTTACGGCTCTCTGGCACCTTCAGGGATTTTTTTAACAAATAATAATTCATGGTTTGACACCATTTGTTCAATCAAAGCCCCAGTTCTGCCTCAGAAAATGTTTGCTTTCTTTTCCTGGAGCTTTCACTCTCCTGCTGCTGGGATTCCTGCCTGGGGGTGTCTCCGCTTTCTGCCATGTTGCTTCAGGAGCACAGTTCACTCTCCCAAACACACCTTCACTCTGCCTCTGACTCAGGAATTCAGGTGCAGCATGGGTAGTCAATCACTTCCTGGTTGTGATGTCATCATGCTGCACCAGAGTCCCTGATTGGCTGGTTTGTGAAATTCGCACATTTGCGATTTTTTCCGTTACGGAATCGCAAAAATTGCGATTTTTCCATTGTGAAATCGTACATTTTGCGATTCCTTGAGGTTAAGGAATCGCACAAGGGTAATTTGCAAATAAATAGCGATTTATAAGGAATCGCTATTTATTTGCAATTTCTTTCATACATACCGATTTGCGATTCTGAATTTGCAATTCGGTAAAAATCGCAAATAAGGATTCGCAAATCGGTACTTTCATACATATGGCCCTTGGTGTGCAGAACACATGTGTACATATAAGGGTACAATGCAAGGAGTTAACAATGCTCAACAGTGAGTGTGCTGTCAATTACACTCATTGAGTGTGCCTGCAATGGTACATTACCTGGGTGACTTGGGTGCCTGCCTGGTGAAGACATGAGAAGGAGAGGAATACCCCTAGACAGATTTGTGTATTGCTGCATTCCTGTGAGCTGGATACATTGGAAGGAAAAGGAAGAGATGTCCTTTACACTTCAAAATACTTTGATTCAGTGATAGTTCACAAGGAAGGGGCCTTGACACAGCTCAGAAAAGGAGAGGTGGCCGATAAGGGAATCATAAAAAGTGGGGCCTGGTGGCTGGGATTAACCTTTTGATGCGCACACATATCACTATGGCTCACATTCAGGTGTGAATTCTGGTCACTCCCATGAATTATGCTGTGGGACAACCAGCTTCACAGTCTAAACTGATGTGACAGACAGTCTTTCATGAGGAAAGAAGATAAGGAGAAATGTCCAGTTAAAAAGAAGCATAACCCCAACATAAAACTTCAAAGACTCTGACTCTAAATTACATTTTGGAGTCTGGAAATTGGCTATAAGAAGGGGAAGTTGAGACCCCAAAATTGGGCAGTTGCCAAGCAGCCAGACAGCCAGTGTGAGAAGGGAATGTTCTGCAAATCTTCTGCATGTGACCAAGGTTGGAGGCCAAGGCTTGCTACTCTTCCTGTTGGGTGAGGAGACATCACCCAGGACACCAAGATCACTTGCCCCGGAGCCTGGAGCATCCGCACTTGTCGAGACCAATGTGCCCAGTGAGGAAGAGGAGCAAGTTGGAGGGAGCAAGGCTCAGTGGTGAACCCTTTGAGAGGATTTCATGATTTAGGTGAGAGGCTGGGCACTGATCAGGTCAGTGCCCATGTGCAGCATCAGCCCGGCACTGCCATATGCCTGAAACCAATCCTAGGATGCTTGTTTCCAGTCCAGGGAGGACCTGACCTGGCAGTTTGGGCTGAACTGATCCCATTGAGCCCAGATCTCTGTACTGGGCTGAATGTATGACATTGTTCTGCATTCTGTCCATCAATTGTTCTTTTTGCATATGCCAGGAAAGGGCCACCAGAGACTGTGCCACGAGTTAAGAGCCATGTAAAACTGGACAAACCCATACTGCTGTGCTGTTGTTACCCTGTATGCCAGAGGGGGCAATCAGTAAAGTTACTACTTCTAGAGACTCGTAACTGTCTTGGCGTAGGCACCTGCACCAAGTTAGCCTTCATCCGTGCTGTCAAGTACTGCAGCAGCCCCATATGCCAGGAACCACTGCTGTTACCAACATTGTTGATGGATTATGGTAGCTGCCCGAAGAAGAGAAGGCTTTGTTTATTGGGTTGGACCTGAACTATGAGGAAACTGCTCTGACTGACCACCAAGGACTGCCATGGATGACGCCACACTCTTATTGGCCCCAGTTGGGAGGGGTTTACCTCTCCTCCCCTCCAACCTTCTGCTGGGTAACAACACCTTACAGTATCTTTACAAAGTGAGAGCTGCTCCGACCACTGAGAAGAACTCTCGCTGCGCTGATCAGTAGAGATAGCCTACCCCAACGGGAGCTGCTGTGTGGGATGCGAGCAGCCCGACTTCTCCGAGCGGAGCAGGACTTGTGGTTGCTCATGCTGAGGGCACCCGGAGCACTGCTGAACTCTTCCCAGCTGCAAGAGAGGGTAAGACGTGAACTGGACCAGTTGTGGTCTGGGGGGACTTACTGGTAATGGTGCTGTGGGACCATATACATTTTTGACTAAAATCTGAAGAGTCAAAGTGGAACTCTTGAATACGGCCTAATAGTGAACATTCCGTGCATGCGGCCACTAGTGAACAGGGAATAGTCCCAAACACATCACACAAAGAAGGGTGGGACAGAGATTTGCTACTAGAGCCCCAACATCAAGGGGGATTGTGTTGTTATTTCTGAATGTTGTATACCTTTGTGTAGTTTTAGAAATGAAATACTTCTTTTCCATATAAAAGCAAGTGGAATGAAGGCCATTGCTACCTGGATGAAAGACAGCTGCCTCTAACTCAACTCAGAAAAGACCGAAGTACTCATTCTGAGATCCACCACTTCAGCTTAGGATGTCTCCTGATGGCCTGCCGCTCTGGGATTCCCCCCCAACCCGACAGACCACGCACGCTACCTAGGCATCATACTGGGCTCATCGCTCAGTATGAACTACCAAATCAATGCAGTATCCTCATCCTGCTTCCACAAGCTCTGCCTGCTTCGAAAGACGGTTAGATGGATCCCCACAGAATCTAGAAACATGGTCACCCACGGACTCATTACCAGCAGACTTGACTACTCCAATGCACTCCACACCAGGGTTACACAGAAACAGATTGAGAAACTTCAGTACAACCAAAATGCTGCAGCCAGAATGGTATTTGACATCCCCCGCCACAGTCCCATCACACAACACCTCCAACAAGAAAATCACTTCCAAGCTCCTCAATCATGCCTACAAAGCTCTACACAATGAAGGACCAGTATACCTGAACCACTGCCTCACATTCTACGTGCCTGCCAGAAAACTCCAATCCTCCCGACTCACCCTTGGCTCCGTTCCCAGGATCCACAAGACCAGAACAGGAGGAAGGTTTTTCTCCCAACTCGCCGCCAAGACCTGGAACACTCTGCCTCCCCACCTCAGGCAACTCGCATAGCTGACCCAATTCAGGAAGGGTGTCAAGACCTGGCTCTTCGAATAATCCTCCACCCAGTACAACCAGCAGCCCCCAGCGCCTTGAAACCCTCTTGGGTGAAAAGTCACCCTATACAAGACCCTGATTGATTGATTTATTGAAATATTTGACATGGCAATGATTTATTGTTCATACTGTTTGCACTTTGTGTTATGCGTTGTTTTCGCTGACCTAAATCTACATCCCCGGGGGAACCTTCAGTGCTTGACCACAGCTACCACTGAGAGTCAGGTGCAGAAGGGGTACTTGGCCCAGTTGCTCAGTATCATTATTAGGTCAGGTCCCAGGACATCTGAATAAAAGTCCGCAACAACCATGGTAGGCACTAGTAGCTCCTGTGTGTCACGTGGCCCTCCAAAAGGGATTCTGACAGGTACTGATCAGAAGGCGGCACAGTGCAGTACTGGTGAAGGATGTGACCCGATTAGGGTCCCCCGAATCCCTTGTGACCACCTCTTGGCCTTCCAAACAAAAGAAGAGTCGGTCATACAATAGAGAATATAAACCCAAGTTATTTTTTAGTATTTCGCTGCTGCGGAGTCCAGTCTGACCAGCCTCACGAGATAGCTGGCGAGATACTGCCTCCCCCCAATACAGCATACGATATTATACATTTCCTAATCCATAAGAACACGCCCAGGCTGAAAAATTCCAGTCCAGTCACTAGCATACAAAGGAGGCACAGAAGGATCAGCTATAGTCCTGGGACCTGGTACATATTATCTCCGCTCCAAGGTTACTTTGCCCATGCCCGCCATTATAGAAGGTGGGAGCAAGCCTATCTAACATCACAGGTATATCACAATAGAGAGTACATTCATTAGTGCAGCTGAACTCAGCCTTGGAGAAACATGAGGAAAGATGATGGAGGCAGTTTTCTGCTGAGGCAAGCAGTATGAGGCAGGAGCTTAGATTTGATCATAGAACAGAATGGTGGCTACTAATAAAATGGTGCAACAACAACAACTAATGGACAGAATGCAGAACAATGTCATACATTCACCCCAGTACAGAGATCTGGGCCTAAATCCATCGTTTTTTTGCACTGCACACCACCCCAGTTCAGACATGGCCATATGCAAATCAGCCTTGACCCTGTGCCTCATGGGAACAGTCCAGCCCGAACTGCCAAGCCATGTCTTTCCTGGACCGGAATCAAGCATCCTAGGACCGGTTTCTGGCTATCAGCCGTCTTCAGCCAGGATTGCTTGACTCCAGTGGTGTGGAGAGTATGGGACTCACATCTGAGCATACACATCTCACTCGGGGTGACAAATGCAAAAACAACAATTAATGGACAGAATGCAAAACAATGTCATACATTCACCCCAGTACTAATAAAATGGTGCCATGAATGCTAACTTAACACAGAATGAAACACGAGCAATAGGACAATAACTTTTTCAATTCTAACAGACCCTCCTTTTAGCATTCATTGTTAAATTTCACACATCCTATTCTGGAAGAGATACATTGACGACGTCCTGGCCATTTGGCAAGGACCAGAGCATGTCCTGAGTGAATTCATAACGTGGATAAATACCTGTGATAACAACCTAAGATTCACACACTCAGTTGACAGAAAAACCTTAGTCTTCCTGGATTTGGTAATAACGAAAGAAGAGGGTGGTCTACAAACAAAGACTCACCATAAACCTACATCAAAAAACAATGCCCTGAGATATGAAAGTTTCCATCCGAAGGCCCTCAAGGAAAATCTTCCCTACTGCCAATATCTCCGCTTGAGAAGAAACTGCAGCAAATTAGAAGACTACAAGAGCCAGGCCAAGGACCTAACTGAAAAACTCTCAGACAGGGGCTACCCCAATCATATCTTGACAAAAGGCCAGAAAAGAGCTCGGAACCAGCCTCGAGAGGCACTACTCAAAGAGAAAGCAAAAGAGGAGAAACAACCTCCCCTAACCTGCGTTACCACCTACAACAGTCTGTCAAATAAAATGACAATATCCATCAACAAATACTGAACACGGGTAACTTACACTGGGAAAAAACACTTTTTTCATTCAAAAGAGCTAGAAGTGTCAGAGATTCACTGCTACACACCGACCAAAACAAACATGTACGGGTGAACAGTCCACAGTTTTGAGTACATGGGGTTTGCCGAAAGTTACTGGGCATTACCCATGCAGTAATTGTAGTGTATGCCATCTGACCATTGCCACTAAAACTCTAAAATTGGAAAGAGGGAAAATATGGACTCAACGTACACACACTAACTGCAATAGCGTGAACGTGGTATACCTAGTAACATGCCCATGCAGTTTGCAGTATGTGGGCATGACCGGAAGAAAGGTGAAGCAACGCATCTGTGAACACCAAAGCACAATAAGGTGCAAAAAAGTAACTAGAAAATTGACTGAGCACTTCCTGAGAATGAACCACACTACTAATGACCTTAAGTGGACTGTTATTGAGACAATATTACCAGGGGGTAACACTACACAAAGCCTGTTTGAAAAAGAACAGCGATAGATATATAGATTATCCACGCACACATCTGGACTAAATGGCAATATACCTTGGTCCTCTGTTAAACACAGATGATTCATTTGTCCTTGTGACACACCACTAATTTATAGTGTACTACCACTCACAATTATTGTTAGTTTCCAATGTATCCTCCCTTTGCAATATCCCTACAAACTGATGGCACTCCCCATTACTATCTATAAGTGGGTCTCTGCTCAGAATACACGCAGACCCCTTATTGTCCACTTGTAGAATGTTAATAAAGTTGGTTGCAATCCTAATCTTTCCTAATGACCCCTTAGCTGTGACTTCTGAAAGCTATCCCTCTTTTTTACACGGTCCTTGAACATACACTACACGTAGTCAGGAGCCGCGGTCACGTGACCTGCTGACGCGCGCTCTGACTGTCTAACCGCGAGACTCCGCTTTAAAATACACGGAAGCGCCACCGGCAGTATCCTCGGGACGCCGGGCGGTAAGGATAGATTTCCAGCGGGCAGACGCCTTTTGACAAATAAGTTTGCCTGGGCTAAACTAGACCTTCTAGTCCACTCTAACCAGGTAGTACCGGACGTCTCTGACCATGACGTTCAGGCAGGCGCCATTCACTTACTTTCATTCATTTTTTACCCACAGAACGCTCATAGGCGGCCCCCCCATGGCATCCATGGGGCTTGACCACCAATAATTTCGAGTAAGTCCCTGTGTCAAAGCAGTATGTGCACACCATTACCACTATACAGCCGGCATTTTTAAATCACTAATGACAGAAACCCTTGATTCTCCTGCCCTATTTCACGTGAGAAGTGTATATGCGCTAAAGGTCGTCCACACTTTAGCACTTGTATACATGCACTGACTTAATTAAGTCACTCAGCGCCCTTAAGAATATTTCAAGGAACGCTTGACACCCACCTTATCACGAATATAAATGTGGGTATGTATGACACCCAGCAAACGTTCGGCTGGGCAACACGAAATTCAATCACCCCCAATTAAGGTTGTGGTGACTGGCAATTGCATGCCGAAATTGAATCACACTGAGATTTAGAATCACATTTAAGTTACGTATACCTTTGCATTATTACTTTGCTTTGTTCCTCTGTTTCAGATCTTTTTCTTACACACAACGCTGTAAGCAAGCAAAACCGTGAGTACACGGTCTAGCGTGTAGGCGGGTCAGGGAAGGGTGCACCTTTAGCGAGTGCATACCTCCCGGCTCACCCCTCCTGGTCCTGAGGAAAACCTTTAAAATCATATACGGTTGAAACATGTTGACCACGTTTTTATTCACATTTTGATACTAGTCAGTCAATTAAACCATCATAAGTATCTCACTTGTTTTTAGTAGTGTTATACTGACTCCAGAATAAAAGTCTATTAGGAGTACATGTTGTACACTTTTTAATCTCACTACCTCCCCACACAAACAAAAGAACCATCTCCGCTGCAGTTGCAGGCGTCGCAGCACACCCGAGTGGCACTCGGTCACTTGGGTGGACCCCGATGATGAAGCATGTCACCGACCAGGTCGGTGAGTGAGGGGTTTCCTAAAAAAGAAAAAGATCTTTTTTCTTTCTCCGTGCTTGATTGCTAGGACTCTGTGTCCTGGGTTTACTCCTTTCTGTTGTTTTGTTATAATTGAATTCTAGGGGCTTAAGGAGTAGGAACCCATTGTATGCCCTTACTCTCTCTTTGTTGTTTACAAATGTTATTATTTCCATCAAGTAAGGGCCTTACAGTTCTAAAGAAAAGGAGATAAATGCTCAAGTATAGGCAACATGTGCTGATTCATTTGGCTATCGGCGAAAGCTAAAACTCTGGGAGATATGCAATGGACACATTGCAAGGCTAGGCATACATCATTATTATTCAAAAATGCCCTCGTCAAAAGACATAATATCCTGGATGTCCTGCATCTTCATGGCCTTGTTATTAGAGTCATGTTCGGAATATTTGGGGGGAGGTGTCAACATGCGTACACAGCTGGCACCATATGCAGGAAGGCAGTGTATGCACAGACAACATGTAAAAATGATACCAGCTATGGCAACCAGGAAAATGATAATGTTCCAACCCAAGATGCAATAGGCCCCAAAACCACCCTATGAGAGACCACGTGCCATTCTCCTGGTGTATGTGAGAGGCAGATGAAGCTTCTGTATAGCGGCATACACATTCAGAGCATGGTCCGGTATGTATACACAGCAGCTACTTCCAATAACTCAGCAAGCTCCACCCCAATCAGCAAGGATGACGTCTAGCACCATCCGGGTTTGAAGGGCAGTGAGTCTCATAGCCTGGAGCTCAGCTGTAATATTAGTCAGGATCTCAGCAGTTGCATTTATCACTCCTTCTACCACCCAAGTGAGTCTATGAATATTCAGGCTATTGAACATAGGGCCCCAAAAGGGTACAATACCTTTCATGGCATCAGTGAACTGCTGCAGACTGGTGTCTGTCTGATCTACATCTTCAGTGTTAATAACCCTCCAAACTTGGGACAGGTATGTGTTTCTACATTCCAATCAATGGTCTTTATGGTAATTGAGCAGAGCAATATATACGGGAGGTAAGAGAGATAACACCTACCTGACCATCCCTCAGGGAGCAAAACATAACCCTGTGACCCACAAATGAAGTAGACACTAGGGGGTAATACTAGGGGTGGACTATCTGTTGCTCTCAGCTTATATGTAGTGTTGCACCTGCTCTCCCTGTTGAACTGCATTTTTTAAAACACACACACAACTCCATTTTGTGTTGCCATGCTCTTGGCAACTTGGTGAAGAACCGCTTTCCACGTCCCCGTTGAAACTTACACAACCCTCCACGCTCCTTGTGGTCGAGCCGATTCTGAGAAGCTGCCTGTGTGCCTCAACCCCCCCAGTTGTGTCAAAGACTCAGCTACATCCTGTCCACTGTTGGTAACCCAGCCTGTCACAACTCCTGTGCCCCGTGACCACGCCATCTGGTCAGGGAAGCACGTGGCTGTGCCCCGTGGCCACACTATCCGATCAAGGAAGCACGAGGCTGCACCCAGTGACCACACCATTGAGCAAAGGAGCACAAGGCTGTGGACATTGTGCAATAAGAGACAGATGGCCCCTGGCCACGATTGCACCACAAGACTGACGAAGAACTTGTCAAATGAAGAACTAAGCAAAATGTGGACCTGTGTATTGTGTAAATGGGTGTGGCTAGCGCTATAAGTAGCTTCAAAGATGGGATACAAACAAACTCAGGGCGCTCCTCTTAATATCAGGGAAATGTGTAACCTATATTCTCAATCAGATTTGGTGCATCTAGAGGAAGGGCGTGTATCCAACACCCCTGTCTTTCTGTAACAAACAGAAATAGAGCAGTACTATATGCCCCTGAGCACACAATAAATTATTATAATCAGTATGTCCAATTGTCCTTGTACTTCAAATCGATCAGTAAACCACAAATAATATAGAAATGTCTTTCGGTTGTCCTTCAGAGTTTTATTCCAAATGTTCCAAGTTAGATCAGATTCCAATATATATTTCTTCAGTACATCAATTCAAATGGTGAAAGTAAAGTTGCCAACACGTGTTTCGTCGTGTGTACATTCCACACATTGACTTTCTCAGGGCTGTAACACAATATACAAAAAAGCCCTATATTAAAATCATACATAATAATAGCTGTTGGGAAAGAAAGATATAGTCCCCATCACCTCCGAAATTCTTTAGTGCAACTAATGTGTAGGCTCCAGACCGGAGAAAAATAGGAAAGAAGAAATCCACCAGCTAAAGATCACCAACATAAGGTGTATACCTTGTGAACCAATAGCAGAAGAGTGAGAGGGCAATATAATATTCACCTTGAAGCAATATATTTGCAATCCTCTCTATACCTCTGTCCTCCAATCCAGCATAAATTCGACCAATGTCTGAATGGTATAAAAAACAGACATTACAAAATATACTCCAAAATATATGTACAACTACTCCCTACGTTCCTAGCAGAAGCCTGCATGTTAAAATATCTCCAGTAGTTTAAGGAACAGAATCGCGCGAAAAAGCTGCATCATGATATTACATGATAGTCATAATGCGTATATCCAGTGATAGACCCGCCATTACCTTTCGTATGTTATTCCAAACTCGGGTGTAAACCAGTAACTCACCCACTATCTTGAGATAATTCTTTCACCTGAATTGTCTTATTCTCACTATCACAGTCGTTCTAAAAACAAAAATATCCATATAACACAACGTGCGTTGAGCTAACTGTGCATATATCCTGTTAATGAAATCTCAGTAAAAGAGCCTCCACTCACCCACTCCAATACTGTGTGTCTCTGTATACTGGGGCGCTAAAAGGTAAAACGAATATATTACCTTACACGCACATCTATCTGGTAGTTTTATCAGTTATAGTAAATCTTGTACGTTCTCAACTACGTATCACAAAAATTCCGCCCGGTCCCCAGACGAATCCGTACCATTCAGTAGTATCAATTATCTGAGCCAAATCTAAGTAGTCAAGGACCTTTAAATTGAAAATATATAGGAAAAACTGTAAGTGGTAGTCTTCTAAGTATTGTTCGTTAATTCTCTACACATCTAACCCCATGTTCTTATCTTACCGAGGGTAGTCTGAATCAATGGAAATACATCACCATCCCGACCTGAAACACGAAGGAAAACGTTGAGGGCCAAGTATCCTACACATATCATCCGCTCATCTCAAAACCCGGTAACGGGCTCAGAGCAAGAAGACACTCACCCGTAGCTCAGCGGCAAGTGTCCTCGCTGTACTCCGGCGTTTGCTACAAGCGCCATCTTGAAATGTCCAATTATAGGCTAAACCGTAGTCGCCATCTTGTAATGGTGTGCTCGCGCTATTCGTTATCATGGTGTTCTTACAGAGTTCGCACACTACTTCGATTCGACATAATATATCGATATGGCGTTATTAATATTAGCACATCCTCCGTGTCTTATAAAGTTATAAATTATTCGTCGAGTGACAATTAATAGTATTGTGTCACCGCATATATTATGTGCATGTCTTAAATAGTTGTTAAAGACAAAAAAATTCTAATCTTTCCTATTGACAAATTGGGTACTACCTAGTCTTGAAGCTATCACCTACAGGTTTATAATTCTTATCCATAGCTGAATAGAGTGGATGAAGAGCGAGGCGCAAATAGGTAGTCTCAGTTAGTCTAAACATTCCTAGGGTTATCTAGTTAGATACCGCATAAGCAACTCACAAGTCATATGGAGATAACATGCGCGTTCCATGGTCGAGTCAAAGCTCATATGAGATACCTTAACACTTCGTGTAACCAAGTGTAGTATAAGATATACAGTATAGGTGAGGAAAGAAAAGGTGTAAAGGCAGATTACCCACCAAAGGAAGGAAAGACAATTTCCTATTATACCAATTGTACCAATAAACATTATATAACATACAATGATACATATCTGTAGAACACAGCATTTGTTGGCAAAATTCAGAGGAAAGACTAAGATCCTATCGACAGTAGTTATCCACAGTTGAGAGAAAAGACATAAGGATGGTATCAGGATAACAGCAATTCTCAACCTGTTCATTACCCAGTACATAGAAACAGACACAGTGCATTAAAGATTTCTACTCTTTGAATATCACGTACAAATGATCCCATATGAAGCAAAAATCATCAACATGGATAAAGTTAATCCTGCCCCAAATAATATTGATACTCATTGTCGATATTCAAGCCCCTGTTTACTGCCCAAAGTTTCATAATCCAGATTACTGCTCTTCTTCTTAGCTTAAGTTGTCTGTTGCCACCCCTAGGGTCAACTGCAACATGATCTATTCCATGATAGCTGAATTGGTGTTGTTCCTGTTTATCATGATGCTGTACACTATGGGCTGCAATCGGGTATCTGGTATCACCATTCTTCCATGCTCGCAAAATGCTCCACCATTCTATCTCTCAGTCTCCTAATGGTGCTACCCACATATATCTGACCACATGAGCAGGAAATGACATATACAACATAAGTCGTGTCACAGTTGATGAATACATCAATGCCATATGTGTCTGAGCCATTGTAACTAAATTGTAGTACTTTCTTCTCTGCCCATCTGCATGAGTTACAACGCCCACATTTATGGAAGCCCTTCCTAAGATCATTAAACCATACTTCTCTCCTGGTTTTAATGGGATAACTCGGGCTCAAATCGTTGGCTAGTGTTCTGCCCTTCCTGTACGTAATAGAAGGTTTCGTAGTTATGAATGGCAGTAAATCTTTATCCGCCTTCAATAGATGCCAATGTCTGTTAATGATGGAATACAATATATTTGACTCAGTATTGTATTGTGTGATCAGCCTCACTTTATCTGTACGATCACTAATTGTCTCTTTGCTTGCTAAAGTGTGCTGCCTCTGTAGATTCGTAGCTCTCCTCCTAGCCTTACCAATCACTTCTCTGTTATAACCTCTTGCCATGAATCTATTTGACATATCCAGTAAATTATGTTCAAAATCCTCATCTTCCGAGCAATTCCTCCTTGCTCTAGTCATTTCTGAATAGGGAATAGATCTTTTCTGACAGTTCGGGTGACAACTAGTTGCATATAACACTGCATTACAACTCGTATCTTTCCTGAACATCCTCGAGCAGAGTCTCATGTCCTTCACAAATAGTTCAACATCTAAGAATTCTATTCTCCTCGTATCAAATTTGGTAGTAAACCGTAAATTAACATCATTTCCATTCAGGTAATCAAAGAAACATTGTAAGTCAGCAAGCGAACCAGTCCAGATCATGAGACAGTCGTCAATATATCTGCCCCAGTATTGGATATACTCCATCCACCTCTGTCCCCGATGGCCCCAGATCCACTCCGCCTCAAACCACCCCATAAAGAGGTTAGCAAAAGACGTAGCGAATCTGGAACCCATCGCGGTCCCAAGGCGCTGTCTGTACCATTTCTGGTCAAATAAGACCACATTATTATTCAAGACGATATCAGTCATGTCTAACAGCATCCCCGTGTGTTCAAAAAACTCCACTGATCTCTTGTTAAGAAAGGTCTCTATTGCTGCTATACCAAGGGAATGTTCAATGTTAGAGTAGAGAGAAACTACGTCCAATGTTACCAAGTACATCCCTTCCTCCCATGTCACATCTGACATAATATTGAGCACGTGCTTTGTGTCTTGAATATAAGAAGGCAACGATTGTACATATGGTCTTAAAAATACATCAATGTACTGTGAAATCCTTTCAGTGGGACCACCTATCCCTGAAATAATCGGTCTCCCTGGTGGGTTGTCTCTGTTTTTATGGACTTTAGGTAACGTATACAGACAGGGCGCTCTAGGTGTTGAAACAATCAGGTAGTTATATTCATCAATGTCCAGCAGAGTCAGATCATACCACTCCTTAAGTTTGATGTTGATACTGATTTTTAACTTATCCAAAGGATTACCATTAAGTACCTCATAATATCGAGAATCATTTAATTGCGTATAAATCTCTGCATTGTACTTAGTGGTATCCATGACGACAATATTACCACCTTTATCCGCCATACGAATGGTGATGTCGTCATTATCTCTCAAGATCCTCAGTGCTGCCCTCTCTGAGGTAGTCAAGTTATCTGGCTTTCTTTGATGTCCGCTCCTAGAGCCCTTATCAATCATCTTATCTATATCCAATTCCACCATTCTATGAAAAGTATCTATTGTATTGCCTGTACTCAGTTGTGGTGTCCACTTTGACTTTAATTTCAAGCCACTGCTCTCACTCATGAATCTGTTAATTTCAAGGTCGTCCAATAGCTTTGCCATCGTAATAGGATCATGTTCATTTTCTGTTAGTGAAAGTAGTAGTTTGGTTGCATTCGCTCCCTCTATACTCAGATCACTTAGGGTCTGTGAATATTCAGAACTTATAGCTTTAATAGGTACATGCACAAAATGTTTCTTAATTTTCAACAATCTTACAAACTTGTATACATCAATTTTAGCATGATACCAATCCGACGATACATTCGGACAGAAACCAAGACCCTTTTTCAACAAAGAGATCATATCATCAGTGAGATTCATGTTTGACAAATTAATAATCTCCAATTCCCAATTCAATACATTGGGACCCTCAATTAATCTTTCCACGACCTGAGTCTCATTCCTCTTCTTGGAGCCTGCTGACCCCTTGCCCCTTGATCCTCGTCTTGTCTTGACAGTCCCCCACCTCTGCCTTTGAAGGTACTGTCCCGATTCTTAGATGTTGAACTATTTGTGAAGGACATGAGACTCTGCTCGAGGATGTTCAGGAAAGATACGAGTTGTAATGCAGTGTTATATGCAACTAGTTGTCACCCGCACTGTCAGAAAAGATCTATTCCCTATTCAGAAATGACTAGAGCAAGGAGGAATTGCTCGGAAGATGAGGATTTTGAACATAATTTACTGGATATGTCAAATAGATTCATGGCAAGAGGTTATAACAGAGAAGTGATTGGTAAGGCTAGGAGGAGAGCTACGAATCTACAGAGGCAGCACACTTTAGCAAGCAAAGAGACAATTAGTGATCGTACAGATAAAGTGAGGCTGATCACACAATACAATACTGAGTCAAATATATTGTATTCCATCATTAACAGACATTGGCATCTATTGAAGGCGGATAAAGATTTACTGCCATTCATAACTACGAAACCTTCTATTACGTACAGGAAGGGCAGAACACTAGCCAACGATTTGAGCCCGAGTTATCCCATTAAAACCAGGAGAGAAGTATGGTTTAATGATCTTAGGAAGGGCTTCCATAAATGTGGGCGTTGTACCTCATGCAGATGGGCAGAGAAGAAAGTACTACAATTTAGTTACAATGGCTCAGACACATATGGCATTGATGTATTCATCAACTGTGACACGACTTATGTTGTATATGTCATTTCCTGCTCATGTGGTCAGATATATGTGGGTAGCACCATTAGGAGACTGAGAGATAGAATGGTGGAGCATTTCCGAGCATGGAAGAATGGTGATACCAGATACCCGATTGCAGCCCATAGTGTACAGCATCATGATAAACAGGAACAACACCAATTCAGCTATCATGGAATAGATCATGTTGCAGTTGACCCTAGGGGTGGCAACAGACAACTTAAGCTAAGAAGAAGAGAAGTAATCTGGATTATGAAACTTCGGGCAGTAAGCAGGGGTTTGAATATCGACAATGAGTATCAATATTATTTGGGGCAGGATTAACTTTATCCATGTTGATGATTTTTGCTTCATATGGGATCATTTGTACGTGATATTCAAAGAGTAGAAATCTTTAATGCACTGTGTCTGTTTCTATGTACTGTTTAATGAACAGGTTGAGAATTGCTGTTATCCTGATACCATCCTTATGTCTTTTCTCTCAACTGTGGATAACTACTGTCGATAGGATCTTAGTCTTTCCTCTGAATTTTGCCAACAAATGCTGTGTTCTACAGATATGTATCATTGTATGTTATATAATGTTTATTGGTACAATTGGTATAATAGGAAATTGTCTTTCCTTCCTTTGGTGGGTAATCTGCCTTTACACCTTTTCTTTCCTCACCTATACTGTATATCTTATACTACACTTGGTTACACGAAGTATTAAGGTATCTCATATGAGCTTTGACTCGACCATGGAACGCGCATGTTATCTCCATATGACTTGTGAGTTGCTTATGCGGTATCTAACTAGATAACCCTAGGAGTGTTTAGACTAACTGAGACTACCTATTTGCGCCTCGCTCTTCATCCACTCTATTCAGCTATGGATAAGAATTATAAACCTGTAGGTGATAGCTTCAAGACTAGGTAGTACCCAATTTGTCAATAGGAAAGATTAGAATTTTTTTGTCTTTAACAACTATTTAAGACATGCACATAATATATGCGGTGACACAATACTATTAATTGTCACTCGACGAATAATTTATAACTTTATAAGACACGGAGGATGTGCTAATATTAATAACGCCATATCGATATATTATGTCGAATCGAAGTAGTGTGCGAACTCTGTAAGAACACCATGATAACGAATAGCGCGAGCACACCATTACAAGATGGCGACTACGGTTTAGCCTATAATTGGACATTTCAAGATGGCGCTTGTAGCAAACGCCGGAGTACAGCGAGGACACTTGCCGCTGAGCTACGGGTGAGTGTCTTCTTGCTCTGAGCCCGTTACCGGGTTTTGAGATGAGCGGATGATATGTGTAGGATACTTGGCCCTCAACGTTTTCCTTCGTGTTTCAGGTCGGGATGGTGATGTATTTCCATTGATTCAGACTACCCTCGGTAAGATAAGAACATGGGGTTAGATGTGTAGAGAATTAACGAACAATACTTAGAAGACTACCACTTACAGTTTTTCCTATATATTTGGCTCAGATAATTGATACTACTGAATGGTACGGATTCGTCTGGGGACCGGGCGGAATTTTTGTGATACGTAGGTGAGAACGTACAAGATTTACTATAACTGATAAAACTACCAGATAGATGTGCGTGTAAGGTAATATATTCGTTTTACCTTTTAGCGCCCCAGTATACAGAGACACACAGTATTGGAGTGGGTGAGTGGAGGCTCTTTTACTGAGATTTCATTAACAGGATATATGCACAGTTAGCTCAACGCACGTTGTGTTATATGGATATTTTTGTTTTTAGAACGACTGTGATAGTGAGAATAAGACAATTCAGGTGAAAGAATTATCTCAAGATAGTGGGTGAGTTACTGGTTTACACCCGAGTTTGGAATAACATACGAAAGGTAATGGCGGGTCTATCACTGGATATACGCATTATGACTATCATGTAATATCATGATGCAGCTTTTTCGCGCGATTCTGTTCCTTAAACTACTGGAGATATTTTAACATGCAGGCTTCTGCTAGGAACGTAGGGAGTAGTTGTACATATATTTTGGAGTATATTTTGTAATGTCTGTTTTTTATACCATTCAGACATTGGTCGAATTTATGCTGGATTGGAGGACAGAGGTATAGAGAGGATTGCAAATATATTGCTTCAAGGTGAATATTATATTGCCCTCTCACTCTTCTGCTATTGGTTCACAAGGTATACACCTTATGTTGGTGATCTTTAGCTGGTGGATTTCTTCTTTCCTATTTTTCTCCGGTCTGGAGCCTACACATTAGTTGCACTAAAGAATTTCGGAGGTGATGGGGACTATATCTTTCTTTCCCAACAGCTATTATTATGTATGATTTTAATATAGGGCTTTTTTGTATATTGTGTTACAGCCCTGAGAAAGTCAATGTGTGGAATGTACACACGACGAAACACGTGTTGGCAACTTTACTTTCACCATTTGAATTGATGTACTGAAGAAATATATATTGGAATCTGATCTAACTTGGAACATTTGGAATAAAACTCTGAAGGACAACCGAAAGACATTTCTATATTATTTGTGGTTTACTGATCGATTTGAAGTACAAGGACAATTGGACATACTGATTATAATAATTTATTGTGTGCTCAGGGGCATATAGTATAGCGCTATAAGTATGTGTGTGCTGCGGTGAAGCAGTAGTCTCCATAGAATTGTCTTTGTACCATTCTGGGACCCTGTCCTTAGCTCGAGCTAATAAATAACTTACTTCCCTCCACGGCTGGTTGTCCTGGTCTCTTTGGTAATGTATGACTTGAACAAGGAGAACCCGTAGATTCTAAGGTGTGCCCTGCACCACTGGCTTTGACTGTCCTAGTGGGGGAGAGGTCTCCAAAAAGCCGGTTCTACATCCCCTACCTCTATCTTCCCACTCCCTTGCACACAGAAAGTAGCTGTAGTGTTAACCACTGACAGCGGCATTGGAGTATCCTCAGTGACATTACAAACTTGAAAGGACAGGAAATATTCTGATGTGTTGAACCCCAAGATATCATCTCTCCCCATACGATACCATGTTCCATTTCTTACCCCTTTGTATGCATGCATGCAGGAGCTTAAGAATATCCTACCAAATGGCTAACGGCCTGGAGGAGCACAAAGAGGTGCGCTATGTTGTGAGCGTACATTTTACATCATGGTTCAGGAACGAATACTCTTTCTGTCTAATGTATTGAGTGTGGGAGGTGGACGTTCCATACTAAGCAAAGCAGACCATCCCTCACAGCTACTAATATAGGACAATGGTTTGGACAATTAGTTCTCACTTTTATGAGTCACTGAGGGAAGTAGTCCACTCACCCAACAGTTTGTCGTGTTAGACGCATTACGTGTCTGGTGCAACATTTGTATAAAGGTATTATCCTTATAAAACTTTTGGTGTTCCCCTTTGTGAGGTGCCAAAGTTACAAACATATGTCCATGGGGAGCGGATATTGTACCAATTAAGGAATGCACAGGATATTTTTCTTCAAGAAACCACATTGTTCCAAGCATTGCTATGAAAGAAATCAGGACAAGTAGCATAAAAAACATTTTAATCTTTCTTGACCAACCGGGCCAACCAACCCCATTTTCCTACAAGCAAGGTGCTGCAAAAGGCTGTTCCTCCTCAACAATTGTATGACCAAAGGGATACATAGTGGTCAAAAGGAAAAGAAAACGCAAGGCAATGATGTCGGTGACAAGGACTAAGAGAATGGGCAAAGAGTTTCCAGCGTCCTTCAGAACCTCGCTGGGAGGCTCCTATTGTTCATCTACGGTGGTGCTACTGAGCAAAACGGTGGGACAGTGTGATCATGGCCCGTTGAAGAAATCCCACGTCGTCCAGGATAGGGCACCCCCCTTTACGAGGAGACACCCTCAACTTATCCCGGACAATGTATTGGACAATGCACCAATCTCCTTTTCCCTAAGCTATCGTTGGTACCAGTGACAGGGTACATACACCCTATTCTTCATCCATGTAGTCCATCCCTACTAACCTGACTTCTCCTTTGCTGCACTGTGCCTCCATAGGGGTGCAAATTATACCTAGCTACTCTAGGCACAGAGTAGTCAGTGAATAAGGGTTGAAGTTCGAAGGGGCCAAGAGACTGGGACTCAAGCACTTGTGGGTCAGGTGGAGGAGTATCCTGGGCGGCCCGTACTTCTGTGGGGACCGCTTCATTCAACACAGCATTGTTCTACTAGTCAGTTTGCACCAACATCAGTTGGGCATCTGCAGAGGGGATGAAGTGTGGCACTTTCTCCGTCTCCTGGTCACCTATGCCATAGATCACCCACTTGTCATAGGGGAGAGGCAACGGTACCATGCAACAATGATTTTATGTGAATCCAGTTCTTCCGACCGGTCACTTGCAAAGCACTCTTGGTGACAAGAAGTACCTGCAGAGGCCCCTTTCACCGGGCTCCAGGCTCCCCCGTCTCTGAAAGTGCTGCACCAATACAAAGTCGCCAGGTCGGATGGTATGCTCGGGCCCCTCAGTTTGCGGTGGCAAAATGTCTCGTATCTGTTGATGAATAGAACGCAATTTTTTTGTCAATTCATAAACATAATCCACTAACAAAGGATACTCAAGGTTAGAAAAGTGCTTTGGTCGCAGGCCGCCCCAAACATTTGGTGGGTGGCCAAACACAACCTCATATGGTGACAATCCTGTCCTAGTATGAGCCGACGCCCTGGTAGACAGAAGGTATAATGGTAGAGCATCGGGCCACTTCAATACCTCTCAACCAAACCTGTTAACTGGGGGTGGTCTGCAGCAAGAAACTTCCGTCTAATGTGTAACCCATCACTGACCAACTGGATGACTTTTGGATTGAAGTGATGGCCGTTGTCACTCCAAATCAAACAAGGCAGGAGGGCAGGAGGGCAGGAGGGCAGGAGGGCTTTCACAGTCGCCAAAGCTGTATTCTCCTTTATAGGGTAAGCCTCAATCCATTTACTGAATGCAAAGACAACCACCAACACATATTTCAAATTATTAACCTGTTCCATCTCGATATAGTCCATCTGAAGGACCTCCAAAGGGAAAGAGGGGGGAGCAAAATTGCCAGGGGGTGTAGAAGTGCCTTTCTCAGTATTGTTCATCATGCATATTATACAATATTTACCTAAATGAGCGGCTATTTTGGGGATATTATCATTCTGCCACACGAGGTCTAACAGTTTGCATATGCCCTTGGCACTAATGTGAGTCGACCTGTGCGCCAAAGTGACTACAGGGAGGACATAGGCATCCAGTAACATCCACCTTTGCTTTCCTGACTTATCCGACCAGAACCCATCTTCGTCCAAATGTGCTGTGCTTTCCTGCCATACTGCTAGCTCCTCAATCATTGCTTCACTCTGTATTTCCTGGGATACTATCCAGTGTGTCCTCAAACATAGTTACTTCGGGTACCCATCTAGTAGGACCTGCCACAAACATTCTTTTCATTTGTGTTCGAGCTGTTTCCTTAGCTGTTTGATCTGCAAATGTATTTCCCCTTCCCACATCATCAGTAATTGCCTTGTGGGCACTGCACTTTACTGCTGCTAACTTCTTGGGAGGTGTCAGAGCTGACAAAAGAATGTGTATCAATGGACCATTCTGGATCTTTAAACCGTGTGAAGTCAGTAAACCTCTTTCAGCCCAGAGGCGCCCAAAATTGTGGGCAACTCCAAAGAAGTACTGTCAGTATCAATATTGACAGTTAGTCCCTAACTCAACTCACAAGCTCGAAGAAGGGCATCAAACTCTGCAGCTTGGGCCGATTGATAGGGAACTTGTGATGTCTCGACTACTGTGTATAAGGTAGTGATTGCATATGCTACAGTTGTTGTGCCATTCGGTAATTTGAAACAAGAGCCATTGACATATAGCTCCCTTTGGGGTTCAGATAGGGGAACATCAGTCAGGTCTATCCGTCCCTTTGTCTCCTCTTCAGTCCGAAAAATACAATCATGCACATCTATTTCCTCACTTTCAAAAGGGAGGGGTAGTAACATGGCTGGGTTCAGGGTGGCACATCTTTTGATGGCGACGTGTGGTGCAAATTGGGTCAGCTCATAGCCAGTCAGACATGCACTGGTAAGGTGTGGCATCTTTGTACTGTTCAAAAGAGTGTCCACAGCATGAGGCACCATAACTGTTAGATCGGTATCAAGGACAGGCCTTGCCGATTGTCGGATAGAGACAGCCATATACGCGACTGCCCTTAGACAGCTTGGGCGGGCTCTCGCAACGTTATCAAGCAGAGCAGAAAAATAATCACACGGCCTCTGCTTACCTCCAAGGGCTTGTTTCAGGACAGAGAGCGAGCAACTAGCTGTCTTGTGTACATACAACACGAACGGCTTCTGGTAGTCAGGTGTACCTAGCACAGGTGCAGAGCAAAGGGCAACCTTTAATTGCTCAAAAGCTTCTTGACATTCAGGTGGCCAGTGCAAAGGGTCATGCACATCTTTAGTGGTTAGCTGCAGCAGTGGTTTTTGTTAGTAAAGAAAAGTTAGGAATACAGTGGCAACAATACGAAGTAATGCCTATGAAAGCTCGCACATCCCGCTGAGTCGTAGGAGTCGGAATTTTAACGATGGCACTAATGCGCTCAGGTGTTAGTCTCCTTCCCTCCTTCGACAGTAGGTGACCTAAATAGGTGATCTCCTGTCAACAATATTGAAACATTAAAAGGGACACTTTATGTCTGTGCTGCGTCAAATGTAGCAATAATTTGACCATCTTTGCAACCTTCTTCGGTGTCAGAAGCGATCAAGCGATCACCCACGTACTCCAATAACACATTACCTCAGGGAAGTGTGAGGAAATCCAATGGACCTTTTAAAGCTTGACTTTAAATGCTAGGGCTTTCAGTATAGCCCTGAGGAGTGCAACAGAATCGAAAGCTTCTGCCGGCCAGGGCAAATCCAGAGAGGTGCCTGCTGTCAGGATGAATGGGAATGCTAAAGAAAGCATTCTTTAAATCAACCACAGAAAAGAATTTGGCAGTGGAAGGAATCATCGTCAGAAAGGCAGTGATGTCGGGGACTACTGGGAACTGAGGGACCACTATTTTGTTAACCTCAAGCAGATCTATCACAAAATGATAGACATCAGGATGATTGTCAGAGGAACCCGAAGGTGCCCTCTTAAGAATCGGAAGAAAAGAGCTATTGCACACGTTCACAGTCATCTCTTCAACAACCCCAGACTTGATCAAGTCCTGTATAATCTGTAAGAGCTTGCTTCCCTGCTTGCAGTATTTTGTACTGGGGAATACGAGGCAGGCGAGCGTTGTCCTTGACCTTAATAGAGACTGAAGGTATCTGTAATATTCCTACATCAGTATCACCGGTAGCCCACAAATTAGCTGCCACATCTTTAAACTCAGCGGGAAGGCGTTCATCTTTGGACAAACACTGCTTGGAACTCACTACAGTGGGCCCTATAGTCATATAGACACCATCTAGGGAAAAAGAAATGGTCACGTGCAACCTCTTTAACAAATCCAGACCAATCAAATTTTCTCCACAATTGGACGTCAATAGAAAAGGGGAGTCTACAGTAAAGGGACCAATATTCAAGGCAAGGGGTTTGGAAATGGGCTCACTAACGGCACACCTGAAAAACCTTCCGAAATAATATTTTGGCCAGACAGGGCTGCCCAGTGACCAGTGAACGAGAAACAGAGCAATTGATTGCGCCTGTATCCACCAAATTGCTTAGCTGAGCCCTGTAAGTCTGCAGGAACATAAGGTCCGCACTGATCTACAGGTATCTGAATTGGTCCCTCGCCCTCTCCCTGGCTTTCCTAACCCAGAGTCAACCCTGTCACCTCATCCAAATCATAGTCATCATGATAGTACTGTCGGTCCTGGGTGTCATCGAAATAGTTCTGATCAAAGCAACCCTGCTGTTCCTCATTTTCCTGGCCTCCGTCATGACCACCTGCTCCACTACCCCACCCATGAGATCCTCGTCCTCTAGGGGCCGCAACCTCTTGCAACAATGTCGGGCACTCACTGCACCAGTGTCCCTCCTCCTTACAAGATGCACACTGGTTTGGCCCCAAAGGCGCTGCATTTTTACTAGTGCAGGTCAGCTGTTGGCCCAGAACGATGCTGTGACCTCTCCAGGTCCCTCGAGATACCTGCAGCATTAACACCTACGTCTTCAACTCCTTATTTTTCTTTTCCACTTTCTCCTTCTCTTCGTTCTCTCTATGCTCATAATACTGTGCCATACTTAATATCATTGACGAGGAGGAGGTAGTCCAAGTGCTCTCCAAAGCCTGTAACCGAGTCGTGATCTCAGGAAGCAGGTTGTATCAAATCTTTTAACGAACAGTTAGACACCTCCCTCCATTGACAGGTCCTGTTCACTGAAGTCCAAAAACACACCTTCAAACCTAGTCAAAAATCAGAAACACTCTCATCTTTCTTCTGACAATATACTGCTAACAAGTCCCAATATACCCTTCTAGGTGGAATTAGAGAGTTCATGTAGGTGATAATGTGACCTGGCAAAGCTAGTATCTCAGCCTTAGCCTTCTCATCAGGCTTCCTCTCTTTATCCCATGCCCTGATCTCATCCCATGTGCCACCCAACTCCACAACATGGTCCTGCGTATGCACCTGCCGCCAAATATCAACGGGCACCAATAAACTAAAAAACATCTCAATGTCAGTTAACGTACTCACCGTCGAAGACGCAGCCTCTGTTAATTCTTTAAGGTAGGCAGTTGGATTTTTTTTACGGTCAGGTAACTGAGTCTTAAGAGACAAAACATCACTCCTTTTCCAAGGAGTATAAACCCACTGTTCTTGAAAACGAGCCTCTACTCACTGCCTGACGACAGCATCATGCTGATTAGCAACTCTGGTATTTAAGGGTGAAAAATAGGATGTACTTCCCTCATCGGAAACTGGGACACTGTTGTCAGGCTCTTCTGATGTACCCTACCTCGATAACCAATTAGTGTTGCAACAGTACTGAAAACATCATTAGGGGCCATGTCGGCAGCATACACAGGGTAACCGATGTCATATATTATCTGAGGTGCAAAACCAGTAAAACACTGCTCCCACAACTCTATGAACCCCTTACCTGCGGCACTAATTCAGCTGCGGTGAGGGGAATTAATTAGGGGGCGTAACCCCTTGCGTGCCCAGGAAAGCCCCGGGCTGTACTACGTCATGGTAGGAGTGTGCCAAGGACGGCAGGAGGATCTCCGAACTCCACCCACTAATTAATTCTTCCGCACAGGTGGGGAATTTGCGCCGCGCTGGGGAATCGGCGGCGTTCGGACGGTACCCGGCCGTCCTGAGCACACGCCGACTGTGACGTAGGACGGCCGGGGGCCGTCCTGAGCACGCAAGGGGTTGATGTAGCCGACATATGTTTGAGGGCATGCCTGATCTGCTATCATCTTTTTTTCTGCATCTCCCACATCAGATCAGATCGAATCAGCCTCCGCTCCATTCGCTTCCGCGCAGTCACCCAGTCCCCCTCATCCAGTCCACGCACCGGCGTCCCAATACTCAGCAATGTTGGGAAAGATATGTTTGAGGAAGACACAATAGATGAAGGAGCAGGCCCTAAAGTTATGAATGGCTGTGTCAGGGTGAGAGGGATGGAAAAAGAGTATAAGCAGAAACAATAGGCATACCAGGGAGACTTGCAGTCATCGCAGTCGCTGCATGTGAGGCTAGAGAAAGAGCAGGAGGTGCTGTAGCCAAGGCAGCCTGATCAAGAACAGAAGAACCAGAGGTGGAAGCAGGAAGGGCAGAAGACTGGGGTGTCTATACAAAAGGGCATATCCTCTGTGGGGCATAGGGAGGTGGAGGTCGGGCATCTAATAGCTCTTCCACTAATGCATCGCCTTCCTCTCAGGCAACATAGGATTTGTCACATTGCAACCTAAACTTTCTGTCAGCACACTCTATACCCTTTCCCACCTTCTCTCTATCATACACTACTGCTTTCTGAGTGTCACTGTGTCTTACCGCTTCGGGCCTCTTTCTCTGCTTTCATGCGCCTTTGTCTAGCTTCCTTTTGCCATACCTGGAGAAAATCAAACATCGACTGCCTAATTTGTTTTGCAAAGAATTTATTCTGCAGGGAATTAAATTTTTATTCATCAAAGGTACCTGTTAGCGGCCACTGCAACTCGGCCTTGTCCCTCGTATATTTGTGCCAAAGTGTATTTAACATAATAAGGTCATGGCCATGCTTAACATACATATCAAAGTTCAGGTGCCCTCCGGAGGCGCAGGTTGTCTTTCCTTTAATCGAGCGTCAATGGAACAACAACGGCACCCCAAACAACACAACTTGCTCGAGCAGGACATCCTGATAGGGGACAAGTTAGCTATTTGCACAAGACGAATAGCTCGCAAATATCTTACAAACAAAGCGTTGCTCCTCAGACCGTATCAAATGAAGAAAACCAAAAGTCAGTCCTCAGACTTCACCAAAGGGACAAGTCAAAATTGACACCCCAAAACCAAAAGGCAGCCAACTCCCAGGCATTTTCAAAAACAAGCATTTGCAATGCAATAGGTCTCGTATTAGGAAAGTTTGAGCTATTGGTATTGTAAATGGCACATTTTTTATTTATGTTTTGTTTTTGAAAATAGCAACATTAATAGCTTTGTCATTTACAATGCCAATAGTTATAACTTTTGCAAATTGTGACCATTTGTAATGCAATATGTGTTGTATTTACGTCACTTACATATATTGATATTACAAATAACAATGGCTTTTAATTTTTTTTCAATAAGTAATACTTAAATAAAAGTTATTGTAATTTATAATGGCAATAGCTTAAACGTTTTGTTATGCTATGCTATGTTTTGTTGTGTTTTTAATGCTATGCTATGTTTTGCTATGCTTTGCAATGCTATGTTTTGTTGTGTTTTGTTATGCTATGCTATGTTTTGTTGTGTTTTGCTATGCTATGCTATGTTTTGTTGTGTTTTGCTATGTTTTGTTATGCGATGTTTTGTTATGCTATGCTTTGTTTTATGTTATGTTATGCTATGTTTTGTTATGTTATGCTATGTTTTGTTCTGCTATGTTTTGTTGTGTTTTGTTATGCTATGCTGTGTTTTGTTCTACTATGCAATGTTTTGTTTTGCTATGCTTTGTTCTGTTATGATATGCTTTGTTTTGTTATGCTATGTTTTGTTATGCTATGTTTTGATACGTTTTGTTATGCTATGCTATGCTTTGTTGTGTTTTGCTATGCTGTTTTGTTTTGTTATGCTATGTTTTGTTTTACTATCCTGTGCTTTGTTTTGTCATGCTATGATACGTTGTGTTATGCTATGCTGGTGAGGGTGAGTGAGGGTGAGGTTGAGGGGGTGTGAGGGTGAGAGGGTGAGGGGGTGTGAGGGTGAGAGGGTGTGAGGGTGAATGTGTGTGAGGGTGAGGGAGTGTGAGGGTGAGGGTGTGTGAGGGTGAGGGTGAGGGGTGTGAGGGTGAGGGGGTGTGAGGGTGAGGGTGAGGGGTGTGAGGGTGAGGAGGTGTGAGGGGGTGAGGGTGAGTGAGGGTGAGAGGGGGTGAGGGTGTGTGAGGGTGAGGGGGGTGAGGGGGTTTGAGGGTGAGGGGGTGTGAGGGTGAGAAAGGGTGAGAAGGGGTGAGGGTGAGGGGGTGAGGGGTGTGAGGGTGAGGGGGTGTGAGGGTGAGTGAGGGGGTGTGAGGGTGAGAGGTGTGAGGGTGAGTGAGGGTGTGTGAGGGTGAGAGAGGGTGTTTGAGGGTGAGGGGGTGTGAGGGTGAGGGGGGTGAGGGGGTGTGAGGGTGAGGGGGTATGAGGGGTGTGAGGGTGTGAGTGGGTGAGGGGGTGTAAGGGGTAGGGGGTGTGTGAGCGTGTGGGGTTGTGAGGGTGAGGGTGTGTGAGGGTGAGGGGGTGTGAGGGTGAAGGGGTGTGAGAGTGAGAGGGTGTGAGGGGGTGTAGGGGTGTGAGGGTGAGGGGGTGTGGGGGTGAGGGGGTGAGGGGGAGTGAGGGGGATGGGGTGTGAGGGTGGGTGAGGGTGAGGGGGTGTGAGGGTGAGGGGGTGTGAGGGTGAGGGGGTGTGAGAGGGTGTGTGAGGGAGAAAGGGTGTGTGAGGGTGAGAGTGTGGGTGAGGGTGAGAGGGTGGGTGAGGGCAGGTGAGAGGGTGAGTGAGGGTGAGGGGGTGTGAGGGTGAGGGTGTGTAAGGGTGAGGGGTTGAGGGTGAGAGGGTGCGAGGGTGAGAGGGTGTGTGAGGGTGAGGGGTGTTAGGCTGAGGGGGTGTGAGGGTGGGTGAGGTTGAGTGAGAGGGTGTGTGAGGGTGAGGGTGAGAGGGTGTGTGATGGTGAAATGGTGTGTGAGGTTGAGAGGGTGGGTGAGGGTTTGAGGGTTGGTTAGAGAGTGAGTGAGGGTGACGGGTGTGAGGGTGAGGGGGTGTGAGGGTGAGTGTGTGATGGAGGCTGAGGAGATGTGAGGGCGAGGTGATGTGAGGGTGAGGGGACGTTAGGGTGAAGGGGTGTGTGGGGTGTGAGGGGGTGAGGGTGAGTGAGGGTGAGAGGGTTGTGAGGGTGAGGGGGTGAGGGGTGAGTGAGGGTGTGTGACGGTGGGTGAGGTTGAGTGAGGGTGTGTGAGGGTGTGTGAGGGTGAGAGGATGTGAGGGTGGGTGAGGGTGTGAGGGTGCGTGAGGGTGAGAGGGTGTGAGGGTGTGTGAGGATGAGAGGGTGTGAGGGTGAGGGTCCAAAGTAAATGGTGGCAGGGCAGACATCATAAACAGAGAGAAGAGACTGTGTTGTGACTGCATTGGTCAGTTTCAGAATCAGGAGGGACAGAGTCAGCACAGTCTGCGAGGGATCAATGTGTCTAGAGGCAAAGCATAGCGGATATAGCATTGCAGCTAGCAAGTCGAGTGTTTTCAAGCTGAGTGTCCCTAGAGACATGGCAACACAGCTAAAGCAATTGAGGAGCAAGGCTACTGAAAACAAGCATGGTAGGGTTTGAAAGGTGCAGAGAACGCCGAACAAAACAAGGCTTCCCCGCGAAATGGATGCAAAAAAAACCAAGCTCTCTGCATTGCTGTGGTGGGGGGTGGGGGAGCGGGAGCGCATTCCTTTGCAGTCTGTTGCCAAGGCTCAGACAAATGGTGGAGTGCGGTGTGCACGCGGGGGCGGTGGAGTGGCAGCCTTTGAAGTCTGATGCCGAGGCACAGACAAATGGTGGTGTGTGAAGTGGCTGGCTCTGTGCACATGCATAGCTCACATGAACTGTACGCGATCCACAGTCTAGGTAGACTTTTCTTTTCCCTTACTATAATCTCGCCTATTTATCCCTGCGGGGTATAATAGGCGCGACCTAATAAGCCCAATCCATCATGTTGCCTGGCAGAGTGTCCACAGACACTCTGTATTCAAATTGGTCCGCAGACCTGCTAAGTTAAAATCAAATGGTTCTGAGACCGTACCAAAGATCATTCAAAATGGTTCCATATTCACAAAGAACCAAGACAACTCACCTGGAGCACACAGGTCGAGCAAATGTATTCTCCACTGCCGACTTTTCGTACCAAACGGTCAGATCCAAGGGGTTTGCCTTTCAGGACTCCAGCCAGGATGACCACTGGACAAGCCATCACTAGATCAGACAGGCGAGGCAGCTGTGAGTACTAGGCTCTATTGTGAAGGGATCCCTGACCTGCCCATCCGACCAGACATGGCCCCGTCCTCCCAACCCATGCGCGGGCGAGGATGGGTCAGCCCGATGGAGTTCCTGTTCAGGCGCCAACTGAAGAAAGTGACCCGAAAAGGGACACCTGGGTCACTTGTGACCACCCTTCGGACTTCCAAACAAATGAAGAGTTAGTCAGACAGTAGATAATATAAACCCAAGTTATTTATTTGTATTACGCTGCCGTGGATCCCAGTCTGACCAGCCTCATGAGATAGCTGCCAAGGGACTGCCTCCCCCCAACAGAGCATAGGATATTATACATTTCCAAATCCGTAAGAACATGCCCGGGCTGGAAAATTCCAGTCAAGTCACTAGCAAACAAAGGAGGCACAGACGAATGAGCTACAGTCCTGGGGCCAGGTACATATTATCTCCGCTCCAAGGTTACTTTGCTCATGCCCGCCATTCTAGAAAGTGGGAACTAGCCTATCTAACAGCAAAGGTATGTCACAACAGAGTACATTCATTAGTGCAGCTGAACTCTGCCTTGGAGAAACATGAAGAAAGATGCATGGAGGCAGTTTTCTGCTAAGGCAAGCAGTATGAGGCAGGAGCTTAGATTTGATCTTAGAACAGAATGGCAGCTACTAATAAGATGGCGCCATGAATGCTAACTTAACACAGAATGAAACATGAGCAATAGGACAATAACATTTTCCATTCTAACACAGGTTTATAGGCAACTATGCGGTTGTTACGTAATTTGAGGGGAAGCAGGATTATGCAAGTGGAGATGAACTGTTGCTTTGTTATGGTGCAGTGTTATAACAAAACAATACGTGGTTGCAGCTCTTTCCTGGACTGAAACAGGTCTTTTGAATATCAGATGCGCTTGCCGCTGTATGGACTCTGACACCTTCCTCTGTTGGATGGCATTTTTGTTGTCTGTGTGAAAACTAAGGACCCTAAAGCACTTCCCTTGTGTGTAATTACATGAAATTTCAGAAAATGTATGTAAAAAACACAAATTGCAAGTAGGGTCTGAAAATCTGTATTTTGTATTATATCTGTATTTAGAACAAAGTGCATCCTCATGTCCATTTTAGACACCGAGACACCCACGGGTATTTGTGCGCTCAATGCATTTCCTAAATAAATAAATAGACGCATTTCAGCTAAGGCAAAATGATATGGGCATAAACCTCAAGTACCATGAAGAACGAACTGCTCGTGTTCAGCTTGCTTGCATTGTTCCTCTTCTCCTACACTACGATGTGTTTTACCAGCACAGACTTGGAATTACAGGTGTATCGTTTTTCTTAATTTTAAAACCAAATGCCACAGATTTCGCGGTGTAACAAAAATGTTGCCCACACCTACTGCAAACCAGAAATAGCAGCCAATTGTATTCGGAGTATAAAATGATTCTTCCCTCCTTAAGAACCCCTAAACCATGATGCATCACCCCAGACATAGCAACCCTTTTCATGTACCATGCAATATACATTAAACTGGGCATGAGAGATTTGTGACTTGTCTGCCATGAGTTGAATCGACAAGCTTCCCTCTGCCTGAGGTTACAGCGCCTAGTAGCGCTGTAACCTCAGCCTCACACCTCACACCTCGTTAGTCTAACAAGAAGACCGCATCCAAACATGTCAACAGACCCGATTCAAGCCTTTTAAAGACAAAAATTGCATTATGTTAGCTATCTCTCGCCTAAAATGGTCTCTGGTCCAATGTTAGTCAACAGGGGAAATAATATTCCCCGATTTAATTCATTAACCCCTCTTTTACTCTTTCGAAATGTTGGCATTGTACAGAGACTCTGAGATAATATCTTCCTCTTGTGCTACTTAACGATACCTGAAGACTTATACAAATGGTTTGGCGTCCTGCCTGGGATAAAAAGATGAAAAGCGACTCGCAGACTAGATCAACAACAGCAGGAGCCGGGCGCGGCCGTCTGGAGTTCACTCGGTAATCCTGGCTGTCCAGCCAGAGACATCGTGGCTGCCAGGTTGGGTTGGGGGTATTGGGCGCCCTCTCGTGGACAATGTATGCGTCTGCATACACTTCACGTGCCGGGGAGAGGAAAACCAGAGTCACGCTCATCAGGCTAAAAAACAAGCAGGCAGTGATTAAAAAAAAAGCAAAAATGTTATACTTATTAAAAACATAGGTGAAAAAAATCTCAACAGATATAATGCTGAAGAAAAAATATTAAAGAAATGGGAGAAAAACGTTGCGGACACAAGGATAAACAATAAGTAAAGGACAAAAGGAGAGAATGGCGCGAAGAAAGACTAAGTAACAGTCACTGTTTAGTTAATGTGTTTGCCTTTCTGTCAAAGTACAGTAAATAAGGACAAAGTCACAGCAAAGTAAACAAAGAGAAAAAATGAATAACAAACGACATAGACAGTCGATGAAAAAAGACAGAAAAATAATATTAACTTGGGTTTGGCTTAGCACTTCAGATTCCAGTAATACTGGCTATTTATTATCCTGTGAATTGGCATCTCTGCTCATTGTGCCCTCAGGGTTCATGCAAGGCGCCAGCTTTTTTTTGTTAACTGTGGCCTGGCAGAGTTGCTCAGAGGAACGAAGTCTCACGTACTCACGTTTTCTGCAGCTCCTGCCAGGCAGGTGCAGTGACTAGTGAGTGGGCCGTTGATTTCGCCCACTTCCGCCTTCGTCCTGCCTCGCCTCCTCCCGAGGCGCCGGTCCAACCACTGACATTAGGCCCTAAAACAATACCAGAGCAGACTCCAGATCAGGTTGGCATGTACAGGCGAGCAGTGCACGTCACCCTAATGCGGATACATGGCACCACCTCCTTAGACCTGCGGCACCGCATAAACACCATGCTAAAAGATGGGACCCATTCTCCACAAAGCCGCGTCTGAGAGGCTACTCCCATATTCGGATTTATTAGTGCATCCACCGTCAGCCGAGGACAGGTATCTCTCAAAAACGTTCGACAATCACAGACATGTTTCGCCCTTTACAGAGATCATTGCTCTAGCCTGTGACGCATGCTTTACACGTTTTGGTTTATAAAAGCGCACATTGTCCCATTCGTCCCTGGCACTGAAGGAAACAAGCTAAAAGGCTAAAAGGCCCGACATAATTGCCAGCGCTGGTTTCCTTTCCCAGTCCGGCCCTGCTGCTAAAGCATGGTGTGGTAGCGCAATGTCGTATGCAGACAACAAATTATCCATTGAAATGGCCACATCATTCTCACTGACATGCAGTTTTATTGATAAACTGTATGCCACACAAATGAGAATGAGTGGAAATAAAGTTTCAGAAAATATAATTTGCACACCACATGTTAAGTGTCTTGATTTGATTCTATTAAAATCTTTGTTCCAATCACACTTCGTTCGGAATTACAAAATGATGTGCTTCATTTGTGCTTTCCTAACAGCAGATATATTTTGCAATATTTTACACTCAATGTATTTGTAATTAAATGTTGGTGTGTGCTAGACAACAAACGGACATCCTACAGCTTTTCCTTTTACTCTCCCTGTCCTCCAGCAAGATTATCAGAAAGTACACTTTACAAAATTCTCTAACCTTGCAGTCCAAGAAAGAGAAGTAAACACCTATTTCCATGTTAGAAGAATAAGCAGCAATTTGTCAGAAGACATAGCCTGACATTTGATCTCTGTATTTGAACTCACAGCAAAGAGGACAAGATTAGAAAAGGTCAAAGTGATCTTTATTGCTCATTCACTTTCTGAACTCCAGCATGTTCAATTTGGGTGGTGCTGCACCCTTACTTCTGGCACCTATGGTAGGGACAAAAACAGATAACTGTCAATACCTCTGTTGCACCCCACATCCTTACAATGGGGCCATTGCTACATGGCAGAGAATGGTGATTGGGAATGCAAAAAGGGCTCACCTGAAGCAAACTGAAGTATATATTCCAAACAGGGTTAGGTCTTGATTGTTCACACAAGTTACCTGTCGCAAAGATACCAGAACCAGACTCCATTTTGAGTGTATTAAGTTAGCCTGTATGCCGTTGGCTCATATGCCACATGTCAATATCTTTCGCAGAACTAATTAAAGTGTTAATTCATCCAAACAATGACTTTGCTAACACCTAAGGGGTCGCTAGTCTGCTCTAGTTCCCAGATATCTACATTTCAAGGTCTGACAGTGAATGTGCAAAATAAAAACGTAGTCCGAGTTGATGTATTTTTATCATGCTTGTTATGTCTTGGACCAAGTAGAAAGTCCTCCTATGAAGGTTAAAGAACAGTGGTCAACCGTATATAAATGCAATGAATTAGCAACCGAATTAGACAGGTCATTGCAAGAGGTCCTGCCAGACGGTCACAGCATCTATTCCTATGCAGAGAGACGATGCAGAGAAGAGAGGAGCTAAGCCCAGCTGATGTGTGTTTTCCTTCCGAGGGAATACTTTATCCTGGCTAAAGTCAGATCTCCACAGCTTCTCCACTGTGAACAGGTATACAATACACTGAATTTCAAGACACTCTAGAGGCAAGTTAACTACTCCATGCTCTCATATTGTATTGCATAGAAGTAGCCTTAGGGTGTTTGGTTGCTATCAACCTTCCAATCATATTGGAAATGTTCATATTATTCTCGCTGATAATGTGATACGTTAGTGCAGTTCTAATTATATTCTGTGCGGTTATTACACATGTAGAAAGCAACAGGATGAGACTGTCAAAATAAACATTTTAAAACATATATATAGTGTCTTTTCTTTGTGTCGTTCTAATGTATGCTAATCTAAAGAACGAACTTGTGTTTGAATTACTGCTGCATCCCTGACCTCTTTCTGGTACTGTTAGTAACCCAGAAGGCACGGACACCACACCAACAAGTATATCAGTTGGGGTCGTGTGGGGCTACAATAACATGGACTTTCATGCTAAAGTGCTGTTGTCTGAACTACGACAAGACACCCATGGGTAGGAAAGGCATACCTTGTAGAACTAAGCCTGAGCCTTGGTTTACGCAACACACCAAGTCAGTTGAGACTTAGCAACACCAACTTTCTATCTCTGATGAAGCACCCAGAATCCTGGTAAATAGAGCTTATGTGCAATCTCATCCGTGACACTGGTAGACAGTAGCACAGTTTCAGGAACCGATACTTGTTCTAATAGTAACTATAACTTAAAGTAAGGGGCACTTTGTCTTGAGCTTGACTCAAACAATTTGCTATAAGATTAGAATTGTGATTGACTATTAAACTCCCTATCTTAAAAGGATGCTATGTTGCAAGGGAAGGCTTTTAGAGTACAAGCAGACTCACATTGCCTTCCAAAGGGATCACGACAATAAATGACTGATTTATTTCAACACAAGTCCACCCAGGAGTCAGGACATTGAGAGTTTGTTAAAGAAGCTCGCTTGAGATTACGAGCACCTGCAACTTTTCTATCAAAGAAGGGGCAAAATGGCCAGTGACAGGGCAGCTTCCCCTTGATGCTCACCTGCTGAATATCTAAAGTGCAGTTGATTGTTGTGCCCTATACAAACATGAGGACAACATGGTGATCTGAGATTTAAATTGTGGCTGAATCAAACTAGTCTTAGATACATCAACATAGACCCTATGCTGATGCAAAACCCATAAAAAGGGCCCTCATAATGCAGGACATTCAGTTGTTAGCCTCTGTGCTGAGAGTGGAGCTCATTGCCAATGAGAGATTGAACATGGATCATGGACACTAAGTCAGCATGAACTGGTATTTTACTTTGGACTGAAGAGAATCTCTGACCTGCAAAGGGTTGGTTTTTGAGGGGTGCCAATAGAAAGTTCTAAACAAAAGGGACCAGTTAATAAGTCTAATTTACTAAACAGTCCTGTAACAACTGGAGAAGGATCGTCCACTAAACATGCTGAGGGGAAAAGTATTTTTCTTGTAAAAGTCCACACATCATGCAGTGCGCCTGCAAATCCTTCTCAAAGTCTCATTATCTCATGTCTTTTTAGTGTCATCAGGTCCAAGTAAAAAGGTAGAGTGAAGTTGCAAACAAAATGTTGCATAACCAGGGGTCTAGTACCCAGATATACAAGGTTTTGGATTACTAACCCACAAATGCAGGGGCTTACTTCACTGCACAATCATGGAGTAGGGAAGTCCAGGTTACTATAACCTCACAAAACCCACTCAGCATTCCTAGTGTGGTGTCTGTGCTTTCCGAGTTACTGACAGACCCTTGAAGAGTTCAAGGACTTGATGGTAGTTAAAACCTAATTTCATTCTTAGAATGGCACACTCAAGCATTGCACTAAGGAAAGACACTATGTATTTATAAGTGGTTCTTTCCACAGTTTCATCCTGTTGTTTAGTACGTGAATAATAAACACAGAGGGTATAAATAAAACAGCACTTCTGTAGGTTGCTAGCAGCTAGAATAAAATGAACAGTCATAATATATTTGCATTGTTCCTAGCAGCCTACCACCCTAAAGTTACTCTTTAGCTCTACACTATGAGACCATGGAGTAGCTAGCTTGCTTCTAAGTTTCATCGCGGATCAGCTGTTGTTATCAGAATTCAGTCAGGAGAGAGTGTTACCTCAGAGGGAAAACACAAGATGAGCTGGGCTCAACTCCTCTCATCACTGGATTGACTCAGCATGAGAGCAGATGCTCCAACAGTTTGGCAGGCAGGACCTCTTGTGATAAGGTACAACCAGGGGGGTATGCCCAAATAACCCACCTATACATGGGCATGGAACATCTAACGGATGAAATACAAAGGAATATGGAGGGATGAATCACTCATTTATTTCTGTCGTAGGCACCATTAATTACCCTGACGTTTTCAATTATTGATATGGCTACAAATACTCATGATTAAATTAGATACACATACCATTGGGCAGGTCTCTGGCACATCAATTGAATTGATCAAAACAACACAAATAATAATATATATATATTTCACAAACTAACACAAAAATTTACATATAGACAATATCTACAACACCCTAACGATTGCACATACTCGTGTACACTCATGAATCTGAGTGGTACACTAAGTGGTAGTCCTCTTCGCACATGAGGTATCACATCTCTCTTTCATTTAATTATGTGCGCATATAACCTTTAACCATGCTCAAATTGATTGGACTCCTCAATATAGCTGTCGACGCAGTCGCGTTTCAGTCATCAATTTCTCCCAGCTTCTTCAGGACTAGGGTACACAATATCTACTGTAATCTACAATAATAATGGAAGCTTTAAATTACATATGTGCACATCAAGTATACATATCTTTTTCTATCCCATATTTGCTCACTCAGTGCTCTGTGGTGGTGAAAACAAACCTTAACACAGGAATCAATAATGGATACTCCTTGGCTCAGTCTATTCTCAAGATCGTCTTTCTATTTGTACATGTGATTCACACACATAAAATTTCCTTCAAGTACTCCCAATACTTTCACGGACGATCGTTTCCCAAAGGTTGTGGGTTGTTCCTTCGCCTCAGTCCCTAAATAAAAAAAACATGTATTTCACATGCCTGAAGTTCTCGCTAAAAGCGGTCTAAGTGCGCAAGTGCTCTCGCAATCATATTCCCCTACTGAGTAACCTGCTGTAATAGGCACCGCCAGTTGATCTGGTCCTGTCTCTCGCCACCACGGCCAGTGTGGTCCAGAGAGGTCCTAAGTTCGAACGCACATTTTGTGCGATTCGGACACAAAAATGGACGAAAGACTCCAGTCAACTTCGCAGATAACTTCCGAGCACTCTATGTTGCCTGTATTGGAAAACAGACTCCTTGATGGTTCTATACTCATTATCCAAAAAGAGTGACTAACCTCACGCCTATGTGCAATCCGTATAAGCTTTATATACCCATACAGGTCTAACAGTGTTGATGAAGACCCCTTAAAATTAAGGAAGGTCCATATCAAAACTTATTTCAGTACCACACCTGATTAAATATAATCAGAGAAGGTAGAGTTGTGTCCCCCACTGCACAACCCTATTTAACTACAAATGTATTGTGCGTAATGATCACTTGTTCCAATGGCCCACAGTCTCCTAATTTGGCAAAGGGGAATGTATTTACCACTCATGCTGAAAAGGCATTGTTCAGTCGATATATATATATGTAAAAATGTGTTTTATTATGGGACCCCGCATGCAAATAATATTAGAAAGGAACAATAAAGGTAATGTAGCCTTCCGCGAGGCCCATCAAAATATACCTGGAGTGTATTGTGCTCATGGTAGCTAAGTGTCTAGTGACCCAGAGTCTACTTTGTGGTGTAAAAGGGGGTGAATTGCCGACTCGTGTTAATGGAGCACAACTCATTTGATATACATATATATATATTGCTGGACACCTATATATGGTGCCTCAACCTCCCGGTACTCCATCACACACCTCGGGGTTCTGGTGCACTGTGTGTCAAATAAAAGGCTTCCATTCTAACCATCAGTCTATATACAAATTCTACTGTACACCAAAACATATATAAAATAACCCAATCCATTTCTACCAGCTCCATCACACAACATATCAGAAGATACATTATTTACATGACATGATAAGGGGAACCCACTTATTTTCTACATGTTATCGAGTTGTTCACTCAGGCTCATATCTCCCTGTTACAGTTTATCTCCTCTCGATTAATGGCGCCTTAATCGGAAATAAATGAGTGATTCATCCCTCCATACTCCTTTGTATGTCATCCTTTAGATGGACCTCTTGTGAAGCCTGGTGCGAAGGACTCTCAAATTCAGTGGTCAGTTCAAGGGGTTTATATAGGATTGGCCACCGACTGTTAGCCAAAATTGCAAAATCTAGTAGGGACTTTCCAATAACCCAAGTTATAACCAGTCTAAACTAACAAGATGAAAATATGTCAATCTGACTGCTGTCAAACCTTGAAGCATAGATATTGTATAGCTTGTGGCAGACTTGTGTCGCATGATATTATAACACAGTCACTGTTTAGATCAAATGACACTTTCACAAGTTCTGCAAAAGATAATGATGTGCACTAAAGGCAGACAGGATAACTTAATGTTTTAAAAATGGAGTCTGATTTCGAGAGTTCACTTCAAACCATTTTGCATCCAGCATAACAGCTTGTAAGCAATTTTGTTTTTAAGCAAGTGACACTATTTAAAGTGAAAAGCAAATACTATGACCGGCATGTATAATGCACATTTCTAGGTGTTGCTCCTCTACTGCTACCTTGTGGAGGTCTGACCATATACTAAAATTGATGGAAGGTTGTGCCTCCCAAGGGTATCACTCTTAACCACTGGGATCTTTTCTATGCACCACATTCAGTATTGATGAAATATAAGATACTGGTAATTCCAAATATGGTCTCTGCAAGCACAAATGCGTCTATTTGCACCCTTTTCTCATACTCCCCCAGGCATATGTTCCACTAAACACTTGCTGCAACACAGTTTAGTCAGTGCCATACACAAACCACAAAAAATCCACACAGGCCTATCCATGCACAAAGAAGAATCTAATGCATATGTATCATACATAAACAGGGAGTGCCGTATCTAGCCCGTGGGCTGCCCTCCCTCCTCACACTACCGGTCCGTTGCATGACACTGTTACTGGAGTCAATCTAGCTGACTGATGAGGGGTGATACCCCATATTCGGTGCTGGGATATGTGTTTTCAGTCACGGGAGGACCTGAGGGTCTGGCAGTACTGGCTGAACTGTTCCTATGGGAAGCAAGGTCAAGACTGTTTTGCATATGGCTGGGTTTAAAATGGAATGACATGTCAAGCAAAAAACTGTGGATTTTGGCCCAGATCTCTGTACTAGGGTGAATGTTTGACATTGTTCAAAATTCTGTCCATCAATTGTTCTTATAGCATTTGTCACCCTGAGTGGGACAGGTATGCTCAGACCTGGGTCCCAAGCTCTCCATGCCATTGGAGTCAAGCTAGCTTGGCTGATATGGGGTGATACCCCAAAACCAATCTCAGGATGCTTGTTTCCGGTGGAGGGAGGACCTAGTCAGGCAGTTTGAGCTGGATTGCTCCCATGAGGAGCAGGGTTAAGACTGATTTGCAGATGTCTGGATTTAAACTGGAATGGCATGAACAGCAAAAAACTATGGATTTAGGCCCAGATCTCTGTACTGGGGTGAATGTATGACACTGTTCAACATTATGTCCATTAACTGTTCTTTTCTCATCTGGTTACTTCGGGCAGCAGCATGGGGGTATTTGTGTGCTTTCAGAGTTGGTGCAGTTATTTTTATTAGAAGTTGGCATGTATTTTAACAACACACACTCACACCGCAGATAAAAAACAGATTTTTAGCGCTTCTTACAGTCTTTACATGGTTGGGTGAAGGGACCTTTAAATCTTACTGGCTTTTCGGCATAAAGGACACACGTGGCTCACAGTGGGCCAATAGGTTTTAAATTAGCACAGCAGCAAACACTTCCGCTTTCCAACAGTGCTGCCGGGTGGAAGCAATCGAACACGTTATCCACATACAATATTCATGGTAAGCAATGGTTTATCACTCTTCTTTAGTCACAGGTTTCCATTATTATTAATTGTTTTGCTCTACCAGCTAGTTTCTCAACATACCAATGTTTATACAACTTAAGAAAAATATGTACTAAATGACATAATGCCGAAGAACCCACTTTAAACATTACATGTGGAGATGTGCCAGTAAAAATGCTTTATAACTAACTTAAGGAATATTATTTTTCATTCAGTGGATTGTAATGATTGCTGAGACGCTGCTGCAGAAAGATGGTTTAGGAGCTCTTTCTGCAAACTTTTTATGGCTTACCAACAACTTCGAAGTTTTACGTTTGCCTTGCTTTTCAGTTTTTTTGCTAGAAAGGCTATGTACTATAAATTTGTTGTACGCTCAAGCAGGATAGTGGCGAATGCTTGTTCCTTCGTGGAAAAGCTGTTAACGCCACGCTTAGACTGCTCACGCACTTTGATGACTCGTTGCTCATCTGACGCCCTATGTACTGTCATTGGTCGTGCGTAAGAAACATGACTTGCTCTAAGCTAGCAGCCCATGACAATTCTCAATGGTTACTTTGGCATTTGATTATAACTGGAGTTTCTGAAACAGTCAAATTCTTCAAATGTTGTTGATTCCAGTCAAACAGATTGCGTCGCCGCAGTACAGCATGTGTAATAGTAATATTAAAAATTCCTTTGGGGCCTTATTCCAGAAAACATTTCTGGTATAACTTAAATTTGCTTTACATATCTAAATCTGTGAACCAGTTCTGAAAAGCTTCACAAACCTAACGGTTTTCTTTGATGCCAATTAAAAGGCAGAGTTAAGGATAGCGGTGGTTACTCAAAGGTGGTACTGTAAGAAGACAGAATATTTTCTCTGAACTTGGACATCCAGTTATTCATTGCATTCACACAAATTTGCTTTCTTATGTGTCAGCTCAGGTTCCCAGAGTAGGGTGTGTCTGGAGACCCTGTTTCATGCTACCCCACCACTGAGCCAACTTTCTTTTTGTTTTTATTTATTTAATGTTTTTAAGAAATATTCAGTGTTGCTCTTTGAAGCATCACTACCTTTGTTGGCAAGCAGGAAGCATATCATTTATGTTGCTTAACATGACCACGGCAGGAACCTCCACTTTTCTATCTCTTTATTGAACCCATTTGTGTAATAAAATTTTCAAAAGGGCCTTCAGTATATAAAATGTGATGGTACACGTCAATATGTACCCAAACGTTAACCTTTGTAAACAATTTGCTCTGCTGTTCTCCTTAAGGGCTCCCCGCCCCTGCCAGACTCACTAAATAACCTAAAGTAACTATATTCCCCTGGCAACAAATTCACAATTGTCTAGATCATAGCAGTAACAATCTTATAAAGTAAATTCACAATTGTCTAGATCATAGCAGTAACAATCTATAAAGGACTTTATAGATTGTTACAGCTATGATCTAGACAATTGTGAATTTGTTGCCAGGGAAATATAGTTACTTTAGGTTGTTGAACCTCAATTCCCTTGATATTTTAAGGGGTACCTCTCGGTTCTTATAGTCTCACTAAATAAAACAATAATAAGACGGGTTTAAACCTGTTTATTATCATTTTATTTTAATCCTCTGGAACCGCCCACAGGACCCTGGCGAGTCTCAGGGGCGGGTCCAGGGGATGGCACTGCAGGTGGGAAGTGTTGGGCACCCGACTGCGGATGGGGTATTTGGCCAGCCGTCTCAGGCCGCCCAAACCACTCATGCACAGTGAAGCTCTCTCCGGCCTCAGCTGCATTGCTGGAGCTGGGCAGAGCAGGCACAGGCTCCCAGTCTGCCTGGGAGCGCAAGTTGCCGGCGCTCAGGTCAATCCTGACATTGCTCTCATGAGAGAGCAGCTTCAGGATTGGCTGCAGGGCAGGCTGGGAGCATGTGCCCAGGTATCAGAAGCAGGAAAAGCTGATGCGTTTAAGGTAAGTTTATTTTGTGCTTATTTTTTTGTCCCCAAACCCTCCTTACCTGCCCCCTCCCGCCTCCGGACCAGCCCGCCCCCACACTTTGGCAGGGGATGGGCCGCTACTGTCATGAACCCTTCCCATATTCCCTTTGCCTGTTTTGATAAATATATAGGATCTTGGTGACCCTTTTATAAACTTAGTTCACCAATTCCAAAATCAGCTGCTTTACCTGTTACATTACTCTACTGCAAACAAAAGAACGTTATCATTTACAATGCCAATAGCTCTAACTTTGACAAATGCAGACCGATTGCACTGCAAATGCTTGTTAAATTTGGTGCCGGGGAAATTTTCTGTCCTACTCCGATCCTGCTCTCTCAAGTAAGAATTCAAACTGAAGGGAACCTGTTTACAAAAGTGATTTAAATCTGCTCATGTTACTTTATGGGGCATTTCTTCTGGAGAGTTGTTTGGGGGGGGGGGGACGCCCTCAGCGTCCCCACCCCTCAGGCCCACACACATTAGACGGCGCACTCCCAAAGCTGGAAGGAGATCAGCAGATAAGTGCTAAACACGACGTCTGTCCTCTGCCGGTTTTCTCGCTGATCTCTTTGCTGCGGGGTTCGGGCCTCCTTTATTCCAGTTAATAATGTTAATCTGCTCGGCTTTAATCTCCTACACACACAGAAACATTATGGAAAAAATGAAATGGCGCCACCGCGCTCTAAGTGCCCTTTTTACATAAACGTGCAACATTTTGTGGGGACGCCGGGAGCACAGACGTGGTCGCTTGTCTAAAAACACACTTACCGCCGCCAACCTGCCCCCTTTGATCTTGAAGAGCGGCAACAAATATATTTTAATGAGGCAATTAAATGGGAACCTGTGTGTTGGCAGTCTGCGACATGGGTATGAAGTGTGTCTGGGCTGGAAAAGTTTAGGGGTGGCTTGTTCCTGGAAGCCCTTCCACGTCTGTGTGTAATTTAGGCTCCCTCCTCCACAACACACACACAAAAATGTATCCAACCAGCAGACTAAAATGCCTGAACAGGCTGGCCTACAAATCCACACAGATAAACTCAGATGGTTGTTACAGGATACACATACTAAAATATACTGAGAACAAAATGGTGAATTAAATGTATGAGTAAACTTTAACCACTGGTAGTTACCCCGGGCTGCATTCCATTCCATTGTTTTCATGCTCACATTGTCATTACAGAGAGGGACGAGCAACCTACAGATCACTTTTGTGCCATCCGAAAGGGGTGCGTAGACGGAGTAGAAAGCCTTTACGTGAAACTGTGCCTCACTTGTGAGGTGAAGCTTGTTACCCTATGGCACATGGCTGGGTTACTGAAAGTGGCACGGGCACAGGCCTAAGGGGCCAAGGGGCTTACACTTGGCTGGTGTTGTCCAAGGGAGAGGCTAGGGTCCGCTCAGGGGTACAAGCAAGAATAATTTGGATATGATTTGAGCCCACTCCTCCCGTGTTCAGCAATCATAAAATAATGGAATGGAATGCAGCCCAGGGAGAGTGATTACTAGTGGGGCACGCTCTTTCCATCATTCCTATGCATAACTTTTGTGTTGTTTGGCAAACACGCGAATATAGACTGTAGCTGCTCAAACTTACAAAGTCTTATGGAAATGCAGCGGTAACACACACTCAGAACCGACGAGACCGCCTTGGATGCGTGCACCTACATTACGACACATTTGCAGACGTAGCTGCACAGTACATATACACACGTGTTCACGCAGCTGCCGCAGACACACGCAGGTTTATATTTGTAATAATTGATATCATGTGGACTTCACCCATCAAGGTTTCAGAGTGCTGTGCACGGGTGAGTGTCAAAACACCAGACTTAATTATTTAACTGTACTTAAAACGCTGTCTCATAAAAAAGTATCCACGTTAGCACTGGTACACGCACATATGAAGGCGACATGTACGAATCAACGACGAGACGTGGGCACACCTCGGGCTCCCCGCGCACCATAGGGACCCCAGACCCAGTACAGCAAAGGAATAGTACACCTGCAGTTCCACTGTTCCTTAAACCAACAAGCGCCGTCAAGAGTAAAACGTCGGAAGAAGTGCTCCGAAGGATGGGGGGGGGGGCTTCATGGGATGATGCGCATTTTCGCGAGAGGAGGACCGAGCACACGATGCCAACCCAATAAACAAAGAAAAATAAGCAGAGTAATTAAGAGCAGAAAAGATTAAAGGGAAGGAAGATGATGGGTAGAAAGGAGGAAAGAAGTGGGAAAAGCAGTAATCAATCAAGAAAGAAGTGGTTCAATTGGGTATGTAAATGAAGGGAAGAGTGGCAAAAAGGAAGAAAGAGCTAAAGAAGGAAGACTGAAATATAGTAGAAGAAATTGGAAAAAAAAGAAAAACGTAAGGAGAGAAAGAAAAGAAAATGAAAGGTGCGTAGTATGAAAGAAGGAAAAGGCAAGTAAAGTATGAAAGAAATGAAGCAAACGGAGGATGAAAGAACTGAAAAAGAAGTATGAAATACAAGTTGTAGAGAGAAGCGAGGAAACGAAAGGAGGGGCAGAGCGAGAGGGAGGCATGGCGAAGGAAAGATAGAAACGCAGAGGCTGGCTGAAGCGGTTCTGCTCCTGTCGCTCCTCTCGCTGGAGTGGGAGTAGCCGAGTGTCGCCGTTTCTTTAGAAGTGCAGAGTATCCGCCCGTGGCGTTCCCCTGTCGCTCCCCGCCCTTCTTTGCTCCAGAGCCTCCGCCCCTCTCACTCCCCCTGGCGCCCCCTCCCAGCCTGCTTCTCCTGGGCTGAATCCTTCCCTGGCAGTGTGGCAGGAGGCAGGGCAAGGGGAAGATGCGATAGCCCTGCTAGCGAGGACCAGAGCATCCACCGCAACGCCGGAGTGCCCAGCCAGCGGGCACAGAGTGGGTGCATCAGCAGCACCCCGCCAGAGTCCAGGACCCAGGAGAGCGGAGCGCACGGGGCACACCTCAGGAGGCGAGTGCGGGACATCGCTGCCAGGGGCACAGAGCGGGGTGCGACCCGTGGGTCCATCATCAGCACCCCACCAGAGTCCAGGACCCTCGAGAGCGGAGCGCACGGGGCACAGGCTTCTCTGGGGGAGCGGCTGAGAGCTGTGTCGGACTGGACTCCACGGCACCGAGATGGGGTCCGGACTTTGACCAGGAAGGGCAGGGTCTCTGGTGGACCCGAGGTCCGGCACTTTTCCCTCTGGGATCCTCTCGGGCGCTTGAGGTCGGAGCCCGGGCGCGCTGTGGGATTCAGCTGCAGGAGTCATTCATTCACGCATCCTCGGAGCACGGAGGACTCTGGGGGCAGCAGGGTAGCCTGGCCGCTCGGCCCTGGACCGGGCACCGCCGGACTCCACGGAGCTTTAGCGCCTGGACCTGGAAGGGACCGGACCCGGGAGCGGGGGAGAGGCCGGGGCTCGGCCGGGGCAGCGATGCCTCCCGCAGCCCGGACGCTGCTGCTGCTGCTGAGCTGCGCGCTTGGAGTCTACGGGGCAGGTAAGACAAGAGGCGCTATACCCCGAGCACACGCGCCATCCCGCCTGCCAGTGTTTACTCCTACCTTCGCAGGCTGCGGGGCTGCGTGGGGAGCACGAGACGCCCAACTGGAGCACTTAAGCCAACCCCAGCAGACACCACACACGATCAATATTGACACTTTCACCAGCCAGCACACCCGGGAACTCAACCAAGGGGGGACTACTAAAAAACAGCAACACACTGGCTTTACTCTGCCAGTGTTTACATCCGCGACACCGCTGCGCCTCGGGCCACGTCTAGGCTGGCATATCGAAAAGAACAGCAACAGGCCTAGCCTGTTTGGGCAATAGTTAAACTCCTGACCACTGTGGGTTCTGAGTGACCCTAGAATCATCCCAGACGGGCTGACCCGGCACACGCACACTGGCCACCGGCACACGCGCCACGGACACACGCACACTGGCCACCTGCACACGCACACTGGCCACGGGCTCAGGCACACTGGCCATATTCTATCCCCATATGCAGATGGGTTTGTGGGACACACCAATATAGGCAGCAAACACCTAAATAAACAAACTTCAGCAATGTGAACCACTTCATGTCTCTGCGCAGATAATCCAGCATTTGTATGCAAGCATATAACAAAGCAGCAACCTAAAAGTGCTCTACCAACATTCCCACGTCACATCTCACGTGCGGGCCGCCTCGAGATTTATACATAGGAAGATTCATGTTAAAATAAACAACCCCTCATCACATCCTGGCAGCATTTATGTATGTGTCCCCTTTGGCTCGCTGCTTGTTATTTATGTTCTCTGTTGACTTACGTGGAAGACACTTTTTATGATATGTAAAGCCCAGTAAACCCACAATTCAAACGTAAATAACAATCTCTTTGTATATACGCCAGAGCAGAGCTGCCCCGTTTAGCACAGAAGTCGTGCAAGAATTACATCAAACAAGCACGCTGCAGCTCGATTAATCCAGATGATTTCCCGGTGTTTTTTTTTAAGCATTAGTTATTTTTCTTCAATGATTGACTGATACAGATATCACCAGGAAGTTTGTAGCCAGTTATTAACACAAATAGACACTTTTAATCCCCTTTTCTTTAAAAAGTAATACGCAATAGTGACAGTTAAATGTAAATGGTCTCTGAAAATGTTACTTTAAAAAGTTCAGACATTCTTAATTTTAAACAACTGTTCTGGAGTGGGTAACTCAGGTGTGCGGCCTGTGCTGCTGTCCGATCTTCCCGAAGTCAGCATTGCTTGGCACCTTGGTTTGATGGGCCGGGAAGTGGTCCGTTATGAGCGGCCTCCTGACTCAGGGTCTCGAAAGGAATCATTCGGCTCTGTCCGCTGGCGGTGATTGGGTTGTCCCCACCCGGTGGCAGGTGGCTGTTTGCCGTGTGCGCGTGGGGGTGATTTGCCGGCATGTGGCTGTTTGCCGTGTGCGCATGGGGGTGATTTGCCGTGTGCGCGTGGAGGTGATTGGCCGGCAGGTGCCTGTTTGCCGTGTGCGCGTGGGGGTGCTTTGCCGAAATCCAGTCCCGCAGGGCTCCGGGACAGACCGTGACCCGTCCGCGATCAGTCGTGCCCCCCCTCGCTAGGCCTGTCTCTGGCCCCACCGGCCCCTCTCCACACATCGCCTAATTGCAGCTCTTTTTTCAGTTATCTGGCTGAATACGGTTGCTGTGTGGAGCAGACAGTAATTGAACTAATTGCCGTATTTATCCTCTCGCATTATCCATCGCTTGGTGTGCGTCTGGCTATGTGTGTGCGCCAGTTTGTTGGTACGCGTGTGGCAGGCAGTGGGCGCTTGTCTGTCAGCAGAGCGCACAAACCCTGCCCTTCAGTGTTTCCTTTAGGTGTCTCCATACATTGGCGGCAAGGTCTTATTTTTAAACAACACACAGCGTTCCTTGGAGCCCAATTTTTGGTTTATAAAGTTCTAGCGATTCGGGGGCTGGCGTAAAACAAACCCCGAGGGCCAACCACTGTAATTGGAAGAACGGGGTTTGTGGGTGTTTGAAGGGATCCTACGCCTTTGGGAGCGGGCAATGGGGCTTGGGGGAGGGGGGGGGGTGATTTCGGTCTCCGGTGATTGTGAGGCACCACGTGTTTATGAGCACTGGGGACGGTCTGCTGTTCTAAAAGGACGAGTTACTGCGTTCTTCCCACTGAGGCCTCGGCAGAGTTCAACATAATTACTTTTTTTAAAGCGCTTCATCCCTCATTTCTGCGGTTTCTAAGTGCTGTAAATAAGACGCCACCGCTTCCCCATTTATAGTAAGTACCAAGCAGCCAAGAAGTTGGGCGAAAGGCTAGTATGTCGTGTTGTGTTCACGTGTTTTTTTTGCCTGCCCATCCCAGGGTAGCTGTGTACCTGATAGCAGGGGTCAACGCATTGGTGGGGGAGAGGGGGTGAGTTTAAGATGGAAAGGCAAGCTGCACCCAGCCGCAACACATCAGTGGGTCAAAGCGTGTGCTGCAGAGACCAGTGCACGACCTTATAAGTCAAATGCCAATGTCTAGTCGCCCCCTTCGCTTTCCAAGTGCAGGCTCCAGGATAATGGATTTGTTGCAATCTGCAAAACCATTCGGACTCAGGAGGGAGTTAGTAGCGTGTGATCTTTGGTTGCAGCGACGCTGCGAATAGTAGGTGTTATGCACCGAGTAAACCCATCATTGGGCTGTGACACTACATTAATTCCAAATCCCGGAGCAGGGCGTGACCAGTTCATAGCACGCCCCTAACCGCAGGGCCCGGTCCGCCGACAGCCCGTGAAGCGTGCAGTAAACAGGAGAAACTGAGAGCAAAGCAAGAGACTGGTTTGACAAGCCGGCAGCAGGCTGTATGGACACTACTGGGCATGCTTGCACTGTGGGCTCGGCGCCTGCAGCAGCGGCCTCTGTACCTTTAAGGTCCGACCCCTCCTCAGCCTTTCGGCCTGGTAGGTTTGATGAAGGGAAGACGGTTGAAATGGGTTATCATGTCAGCGCGCAACGGCTTCAGGGGTGTCACGGGTCCTAGTGCAAGCATGGGATAGTGAGAGCAAAATACCGCAATTATCCACGTACAGTGCTTCGGCGCCAGCCCACCTGGCGCACTTTTCATAGCTCCTTAGAAACATTTCTCTTTTCGGGTGCGCTATAGGGCCGGGATCCGGCCGGTGTGAGCAGATAACTAAACCAAGGCGAGATTAAGCGCGCAGTTACATAAACTGCAGTCTGTCCAATTGACCGTGCTCTTCAGAGCCCTTCGAGCAGGTACATATGTTTGGTTAACAAAATACCTCCTGGAAACAGATGGCAGGTTGGGGGGGGGGGGGGGGGGGCTGTACTCCGTTGGAGCCCGGGCTCCTGGATGTGAAACCCTATAATGGGGTTAGACAGGAAAGCTCGTTGCTCCGCGACCTCGCTTAATTGTGAGACTGCCAGAGACTTGGATATAATGAAGGGGGCTCGAGGGAAGCGGTGGAGGGGGAGCGGGAGGGGTGCTGGCGGCCGCCGACCCAGGAGCACCGAGGGAGCCGCTCTCTGGCTGTGGGATGTCGGTTCTACGGCGAAGCACCGGCCGCCCAGGACTGCTGCTGCGTTTTATTAAAATGATACACGGTTAGGACGGCTGCTGCTGTCTCATTTTGGGTGCACCCCCTGCTAAAAGTGCTGACACTTTCTGATTCACCACCCCGGTCAGAAGTGCTGGCACTTTCTTATTGAAAGTAATGTCAGGTAAACAAAGGTGCTGAAAAGTGCTGGCACCGCGCGATTCACAACCCTGCTCAAAATACAGGTGCCGTCCAACACACTATAGACTGAAGTACCGGCAATGTCCCAATAAAACCGCATACATTTTAGACTAAAGGGCTTGCAGCGCCATATTACAATCTGCACAATGACTGAAGTGCTTGCAGTGCCTTGTTAAAAGTATACAGAGACACAAGTGCTGGCGAGTGCAATTAAAATATGAGCATAGACTCAAGTGCTGGTGTTGTCCTATTAAAAATACAGGCACCCTGCTGAGAAGCGCCAGTTCTATCTAACGAACACCGTGCCCCCAAGGTGCTAATTCAGTCTGAAATAAATGCCTCCTAAGTGCTGGTGCTGTTGCATTACCCGAAAGCGCCCACCTTCATCATTTCTGGCTTCGTTCAATTTAAAAGCGACGCAGCCGAGCTGAGAAGCGCCATGCCGTCTTACTGAGTACTGAGGTACTGACAAGAAGTGAAAGTAGAAAGCAATCCTGATAAGGGAAAGTTCAGTACCAGTAAAAGTTAGAAGCTACCTTTAGATGTTAAAGCTCAGTATTAGTAAAAGTAGATTGCCACCATGAAATGTTAAAATTCACTAACATTAAAAGTTAGAAGCCACGATGAGATGTTAAAGTTCGGTACCAGTAAAAGTAAAAAGTCACCCTGATGAGTGAAAGTTCGGTACCAGTAAAAGTAAAAAGTCACCCTGATAAGTGAATGTTCGGTAAAAGTAAATGTTACCCTGATGTGTAAAAGTTCAGTACTAGAAAAAGTAAAAAGCCACCATAAGATGTGATAGTACTCTCCCATTAGAAATATAAGGGAAACTAGGCCCCTGATGACATGTTTGCCACTGAAAAGTACTAATTGCACTACCACCTACAACACAGTAAGGCTGCCCACCCCTCTCTTTCCCCTCAAGCCCCTACAAACATACAGGAAAACATCTAGAATGAAGAAAGGATTTAGAGACAGTGCTGGGTTGCCACACAACCAGAAAGCACCAGTGATGTGTCTTGCTGTTTGCAAAAGTCTGCATAGCCCATTCTTTATTTTATGGGTCTTTAAAGCTGAATCTCTTTAAATGCATAATGGAATCTGATCCAGTTCTACGTTTTTGATTTTCATTTGTTTTTATCATAATGTTATTCCCAGCTACTTCCATCAACCCACCAGAGGGGAGCCCGCTTAGGTGCTCTCAACTAGACTACCCTGCTTCTATTACCCCTGCCATGTGCCAAAGCTCCACACACTCTGCCCATGTTACCCATGCTTCTCACTCACGCTCTATAGATCGTTCCACTCCCTCACACTGCCTTACGCAGGAGCTACAAGGTCCTCGCCCAGCCTTATCCGTGTGCCACTATCTCCACACACTATGTGACCCAGTCTAATCACATTGTCTCTCCGTTTGTCCCCAGATCCTCTCACTGCCTAGTCACGTGCCCCATGTTCCCCACTGTGTTATGTTATGTTATGTTATGTTATTTGGATTTTTTAAGCGCACAGCTGCCCCAGCTAAGGGGCGTCCCGTCAGGGAAGGTTCTCAGCTTTTGGTTCACACACTTCTGCCAAACAAGCCTCATATGGCACAGCGAGTATGGGCGCCCTATCTGCATGGACTGGGACTTCCCTGACTGAATGAAGTCTAGTGGCACCGTGTTTGGTCCTGGAAGATGTATTTCAATGTTTTACCTTACAGGGTTCAGGACTGGTTCAGAGGGCCCAATAGGATGAATCTAATCACTGACGTCCTGATAGTGGTTTCTTTGTGGACGCGGTCCAAGTAACCAGTGCTTCTCACATTGTCGGCCCCAGAGAACTCAAGGTCCCCAGGTCCAAGTGAGAGAAACTCAATCCATTGCAGGGTTCTACGTTACATTCCAGCACATGTGGCCATGATATAGGGGTAAACCTACCGCTGGCACTCCTCGTGATTTATTAATCTAGACTGCCAGGCCCTGAATTGTGGAACGTGAAGCTTAAAGATATTGCAGATTTCACAATCTCCAGGAAAGTGTTTAAAGCCTGTAGTATAGCAGTCGATCTGGGTGAAGGGGCTTTGAGCTGCTAGGGGACTGGACGAAATATCTTGTGTGTTAAGTTCAAGTTTAATCTGGAAAATCCTCGAGACTACGTCAGATAGGCACTGGACTAGAGTGTCACTATTGCCATCGCCGTTGATCCTGAGGTACAGCTGCATATCTTCGTGCAAGGTAGTAGACAGAAACTTTAACCCGTTAACCGCAGCAGTAATTCCGCCGCGGTGCGTGCGTTTCCGTGCGTTTCCGTGCGTTTCCGTGCGCGGGTGGGGCCGCGTCGGCCATTGGCTGACGGCAGCACTGGGGAGGTAGTGCTGCCGTCGGCCAATGGCCGACGGCAGCAAGGAAAGGGTTAAAAAGCCGCTCTTTGAACCGAAACAAGTGAGCCAGAGCCTACCTAGAAAAGCTTCATTGTCACTTACATTATGCACCTATCCATTCGCCCCATCATCCTTCCACCCACCCTCAGGTACCTACCATTTTACCAATACATTCTGCAATCCATTCATTCATCTTTTCATCCATCATTTAATCTTTGACCATTCCATTCACCAAACATTCCATCCATCAGCTATGCATGCATTCATCAATCCACCTATCAATCATTTGACTTTCCCATCCAGAAATAAAGCATTACATCCATCAATTGATCCCTTCACCCACCCATCCTCTCAGATTTCCATTTACTCTACCACTCCTTCACCCACATCCACCCATACCCAGCCATCCTCATATCCTCACCCAACCATCCATCCCCTCACCCACTGATCCATTCTCTCACCCATCAATGCACCCACCCTTTCACTCACCCACTCATCCATCCATTCTTTAGCCTCCCATCCTTACACACACTCATCCATCTACCCACCCTTTCACTCATCCAGAAATCCACGCATCCTTCTTTCGCTTTTCTATCAACCCATCTTTCTTCCTTATAGCGTGAATTCTGAGGAGTTTTTATCTCACATTCGAGACAGAAGATGCCCACAAAGAACTCCAACCTCCCTGTAGCTACTACAGTGGCGGTTTCCCAACACCTGTCTTCCTCCAGTGGTGGAAATCAATATCGGGGTTGGACAGGATATCACCCATGGGTTAGACCTACTCGTCGATAAGTAAATGGGGGTGGAATGGTAGTTTGAGAAACGCAAAAGAAATAGCTGTGGGGTGTGGCTTGAAGAAACTAGCCTTACAGCGTTTTGTTCCTTTGGACAGTCTTTTTGACAGACAGTTGAGTAGCAAGCCTTCTATGCCTCTTCTGGCATAACAGTACTCTGATGCCAAGGGTGTCTGATTACTATTTATAGCAATATACGTCTAACAAAAATACAAGTTTTAGTGGCCGATAGTTTTGAAGGCACCAGACCTGCCAGCAGTATTATTAGCATGCGATGTTTGCCCTAAAAAAATCATAGAATCATGATATGGACTGATCCAAATTGGTGTAGTCCCAGTAGCTAGTTCATGTATGACGTCATGCAGAAGGGATTCTGCTAGCTCGTGACGTCAGGTAAAGAGCGACTGCGTCCGCGCACGAAGGAGGCGTCACTGGCTCCAGAGCGACATTTCATGGGGCCATAAACGAACAAGTCCCAGCGGTTGGCAGCCCGACCCACGTCCTCGATCCTCGCAGGAATGCGCCGGCAGAGCCCAGTAAACTTTATGTGTCTTGGCAGATACTCCATAAAAATGTAAATGGAGGACTAAGTGGAGCAGGAGCGGGCTCAGCTCGGTTACCGCGAGGGAACGAGGCTGCGGGCACTGGCCCTGTGAGGCGAGGAGCTCGGCGAACAAAAGACACATTCATGGTTAATTAACGGGGCTGGGAAGCAATGAAACTAAACAGAACTGGAAGAGAGACAAGAGGCGAGCCGGCGTTTCCAGGCAGTTTCAGTTTTCGGCAAGGCCTCCTCCTCCGTGCTGCACCACACTTGGCAAGAATTCCAAACCCCGTGTTCTTGCCATGCCATGCCATGAATGCTTGTAACAGCGACTGTATACATACATACATATATTCCCTTTCTTTAGTAGCCTGCCCCTTGCTTGGTTAGTTACTCCACCTTTAGCCTAACGCGTTTCACATCAGCGAACTTTGTGGGGGTGTATATGGAAAGAGGCCTCTTTTGTTGACTTTTCTATTCTTTACTCTCAGACTGGAACATTTATTAGTTTGGAATTGAATTATGTAGAAAGGGGGACCAAAACACGTAGCATTGTGTCCTGGTGGCTCAGTAGACTAATACATCCACTGCAGGGAACTGTGTTGGCCCTCATGGTCACAGGTTCAAATTCCGACTGGCCCACTCAGCCTTTCATCCATCTGAGGTCGATAAATTGAGTCCCATTGAGTTGGGTAACAATACACATCTGTTATTCAGTGCAAGAGTTGGGGTGAATGTGCGCTTTACAAAATACACATATCGTGATAAATTGTGTGGCGAGGAACGTCAAATTGTGTGGCAAGTGAAGCCAATTAAACACAAAGTATGCAGCATGTAATGGTAGTAAAGGTAAATAATGTGTCACGGTCTAGGGCATTCTCTCGAAATTGTAGCATTTTAAAATAGAAATGCAAAAGGTATAAGTATACTGACATATGTAGGTTTCTTCAAACAAAACTATCCACAAGCTGCATCTATTGAACCTAGTATTCACCAACCAAAGACTGTTTTTCCTTGCATAAAGCACAATGCCATTTTATTAGCACGTTCCTTTCTATTCCTGGCAGTAAAATGGATTGTGTGAAATTATCCAGTGAATGATCCTGTAGAAAACAAGCTGACTTCTACACATGGCGTGTAATAGAACGCGTGTTGCCGATTTATTCAACGTCTCTGCGTTATGCTCTGAACCTTGCATCCATGGCAGGTGTGCAGGGCCCTCGGAGCACCTTCTCCCACAAGAATGGTGCTGTTAGGGGTGGTTTTCAATCGGGGGTCGGTGCAGCATGATCTGGTTTGGAAGGAGGCGGCTGAGGGTTGTAGAGTACGTGTATGGCATGGAAGTGGGTAGGTTGTACTTCCGTTTGGTACAGTGTGTGGACACCGGAAGTGGGTGCACAGTCAAAGGTCAAAAAGATTTATTGCATAATTAATTAAAATCATTACAATTTCCACATAATAATTTTATAATACAAAAGACAAAATTCTTGCTAAAAAATTAGACTACTCCTTTGTTAAAATAATGTAACACAGTTTAAAAAAAAATTTCATCCGGGGATACTCCCGCAGGCTTTAGGGTCAAAATTTTATTACGTGAGTAGTGCAGAATTTACCAGTCATTAGGATTGAGGCAGCGTTGGTGACCCGCTTCATTAGCCCTGTCCTTGTTCCACAAGACTCAGGCATTTTTTTACTTCTGCCAAGAATTTTATTCCCCGGCAAGCCAAAATAATTGAACTCCCTCCCAGCCAACAAGTTACCATTTGCCTGCAGGTGCGGATTTTTAACTCGTTGCAGATCTGTTTTAAGAATCGACGACGTTGTGCCAGGAGAGCCGGACAAACACACAAAAAGTGAGCTAGTGATTCTGTTTTGTATCCACATAGTCTACAACTCTCCGTCTGGTAGTTACCTTTCCAGGATGGTGCTAGATCCTTCGAAATGTGCATCCCCATCCTATAGTCTGTGAAGGCTCTTTTTAAATGCACATTGAAATGAGAGGATAAGTATGCATGCAGTAGTCCAGCTTTAAAGGAGTTGATTATGGTCCAACCGTGTCGCCGTTTGAGAAGTGACGCTTTGTCATCTTCGTGCACAGTCGAGGGCAGAGTGGACCTCGCAGGTAGGGCAGGCAGTTGGGGGGGGGGGGTTGGAGAAGCGTTCGGGAAATACATGAAAGATGAGGTAGGGTGGACTGAGGCCATGATCGAAGTGGTGTTTCGTTTTTTCATACTTAAACACAGAGACATGAGGGTGTATTGTGACATTATGAAAGTAAAAGGGGTTTAGCTTTTGCCTCACCCACGACATCAATATTTTATGCACTGGGCCTTTTGAACATAAACAGGTAAAAGTAGCATTTGAAGGGGGTGGCGGTCGAGAAGGAGCGTCTGTGGGGCTTGTAGGAGTAAAATTAGCAGGGGTCGGGTCCAATGAACTGGGCAGAAGGAGGTGTGAGGTGAACAGGAGATGGTAAGGTGGTGCGAGGGGAAGAGTGATGGGGTGTAACACTGGCCCCTGCAGTGCAGTGGGCCCCACCCGCCAGGAGCCCCTCATTAATGCTCAGGAGTTGGAATATCTGTGACACATGGCAGTCTCAGGAGCCCCTCAACATTTTATGTACGTGCCCCGCAATTTTGCATTATACAACTGAAGAGTGTGGAGGGAACAGGAAAGCGGGAGTGCGAATGTGTATTGTGAGGGATTGTCAAGTATGTATCTAGCGCTTGCGGCCACAGAGGGCCTGTTCAAGCAAGGACACACCAAGAGAAAGGTTACAGGCACCAAATTACATTAATTTCCCATTGACTGAATAAGTCAAGGTCTTCAGAAACATCTATGACTGCCTGACAGTTAAAATGTCTGTGAAATGGCCCATTCATCACAGCCTCCCGTCTCATCAGCCCTGCCCTTGTTACCCGTAAGCACATAGGACCTATTTTATGGATCCATCTACACATGAGCTCCCTTGCCCGTCCCCGTGTCTCATGTCCCAAGGTACAAAGTCTCTCTCGAGTTCACTAACTCGTGCTGGTGCTGAAAGCACACTCCAGAGTCGGTAAAGGTCTCAGATGGAACACTCTCCACAGCACAGACCCCCACACACCTTCCCATGGAGCCCAGGAGCCGTACAGCACCCACTGCAGAGCGAGTGTTCGCGGACTAAGGCTGCCTTCATTCTGAGGGCCACCTCACCTCGGCGCGCAGAATACTCTGAGGTGCGTTGGCGACAAGGGGCAGAAGAGGTTGATGCCCACTACACCCACCTCAGAGGAGAAGAGCGATTTCCTACCACTGCTCTTCGTTGTCACACTCCCAACAACACTACTCATACACTTGAGTACGCCTGGAATACATTGGACATCAGAGTGGGGTAACATGGAGCACATGGACTGAGTGTAGGTACTTTAGTGTACAGCAACGGAGTACCGAGCTTGTGGATCATTCACCGGGTGTAGTACCTTACAGCCCAGCAACGGAGTACAGAGCTAGAGGAACACAGTCCAGGTGTAATACTTTACTGCACAGCAAAGGAGTACAGAGCTTGTGGAACATATTCTATTGTATTCTGTAGTTTTTGTATAGCGCATGGCTACCCAAAGTCTTCCTAGCGCTATTCGTAACTATCGAATAGCGACCCCCATGTGACACTATTTCTTGAACAGCTAGGTCTTCAAGGCTTTGCGGAATGGGAGTTCCTGATCCAGCTGACGTAGCTGCTGAGGGAGAGAGTTCCAGAGCTTGGGTGCCAGATAGGACGTAGGGCGTCCACCTCAGTGTGAGCTCAGAATTCTGGAGACCTTCAGTAGGTGGGCAGAGGCTGATCTGAGATACCTGCTAGGTACAAAGGGGGAAACCAGTGAGCGTAGTAGTGGAGGACTTCCTGCTATTGATCTCCCTGTGGATGATGTATAGGGACTTGAACTGCACTCTGCTCTCCACCAGAAGCCAGTGAAGATCCCTAAGAGCTGTAGTAGCTGGCTGGTATCTAGGTGTGTCTGTGAGGAGGCGAGCCGCCACGTTCTGTACAGTCTGCAACCTCTTTACCGCATAAGATGGTGAGCCGAGATATAAGGCATTGCCATTGTCTAGGCATCCTAGTACCAGAGCCTGGACAATAATTCTCCTGACTGAGATAGGAAGGAGCTTAAGAACTTTCATCAGTATCGTCAAGGTGCCATAACAGCTAGCTGAGGTTTTCCTGGCCTGGTGTTCCATTGTAAGTTTAGGGTCTACCCACCATACTCCTAGCCTCTTTATTGGGCCTGAGGAGGTTGGTAGATTACTTAGGCGGCCTGGGATGGATCTCGAGAGACTGCCCAAAGGGCTATTGTCCAACACCATGACTTCTGTTTTTTCTTCATTGACTTTTAGTTTGAAGCTGGCCATCCACCTGGCTACTGCTTGAAGGTGAGAAAGACATGACCAGCTGGGTGTCATCAGCATAGGACACCAGTAACAATCCAAGCAATTGCACCAGATTTGCAAGCTATAGCATATACACATTAAAAAGAGTGGGGCTCAGGGAGGAGCCCTGGGGCACGCCAGAGCTGAGGGAAAGACTGGTCGGCAAGTATGACTGATCAAGGACCTGAAAGGACCAGTCCTTTAGGAAGGAGGAGAACCCACCCAGGACTCTGCTCGTGATACCTACATTAGAGACTCTGAATTAGAATTGTATGGTTGACAGTATCAAAGGCAGCACTTAGGTAAAGAAGGAAATTGACTGCGGAGCCGCCCTGATCTTGGAATTTCCTTAATTCTTCGACCACTGCCAACAGAGCACATTCTGGCTGTGTTGTGGTTTGAACCCCATCTGAGTAGGGTGGAGTACTTCCTGTGTTAACAGAAAGGCAGAGAGATTTCTGTTGACATGTTTTTCCAGGATCTTAGTGACTCCCGAGAACAGAGAGATGAGCCTATAATTGTTCAGACAGAGGGGGTCCAGGGAGGGTTTCTTCTGGAGTGGTCTAACTATGGCATTCTTCCAAGACTGCTGGACTGCCCCTCTTCTGAGAGAGGAGGTCAGCAACATAGCATAATGGATTTATCCAGGGACCCCAAGAGAGACCACTATTGGGCCTACCTCCAAAATTGCATGTTAAAATACAATGTCCTATAATAATTTTGAAAATGTACAGACTATTCGTTGACACCATGATGCTGGAACGTAATGACAAGCCTTGAGAAAGCCCTGCCTCTATCTGCCACATAGGGTGAAACACGTGTCAGCTGTTCTCTTTCCCTTATAACTTATTCCGCGAAATGTTTAAAATGAGTGAAATGGATATAATCAAGTGGTGACTAAAAATAACTATTCTCACTCAAATTAACCTGGATTACTGTGTTGTATTTAAATAAGGAATTCCCCTACTGGCCAGAATATATTCTTTGGAAAGGAGGAACATATGCTCACAACACCTCCCTTAAGAGTTTAGCAACCATGTCAGCACAGGGACAATGCAGTATGCTCCTTTTTGAAGGATTTGATAGGGAGCTGGATCCAGAGGGCAGCCTGATTTTACGTAGACCGGGTGTATTATCTTATTGCACATCAACGGAGTACAGAGCTTGTGGAACACAGACTGGGTGCAGTACCTTACTGCACAATAAAGGAGTACTGAGCTTGCGGCATGTAGACCAGATGCAGAACCTTTCTGCACAGTAATGCAGTAGAGAGCTGGGGCACATGGCCCAGAAGTGTTAAGTTTGAGGCTCAGGGTCAGACAGAGAGAGAATCCTGGGGCCCATGAGCAGACAGCAGAAGGAGCGTGGAGAGCTGTGGCTGTGAAGGAGCTCAGGCCCAATGACAGTCCTTGTCAGGAGCTTTGGTGCAGGCCCAGATTGAGTGAATATTCCTTTTCGGGTTCAGTGGACTGCTGGGCGCAGATTAAAATAACTTCATAGCGCTCATTTGCAGATGTTGTAATCTTGTAGTCTGGATATTGGGACTTAAAAATATGAACTGAGATTGTTCAGGTTGGGCAGGGCTCGAGTCGGAGTACCACGCGGGTGGACGGGATCCCCCCACTTATTTACCCGGGGGGACACCGTCCCCCCTGCCAAACAGCTGGACTTCACTATTTGGCCTCTCTGGGACGAGGAGCTTGGCACCTTTCATGACGTCACTTCCTGTCGTGACGTCACTTCCGGTGACAGCGTCCCCCCACATCTTTTTTTAGGACTTGTGCCCTGAGGTTGGGACATTATCCCTCAGCCAGCGGTTGGGGTGCTGATAAAGTAACCACCAAGGAGGACTTGAACGAGGTTGTCTCCAGGTTGTTGAGCAGGGTGCGATGTGGAAGAGCTTGTGTTCTCAACACACGGTACAGAGAAGCAGCAAGCTCACAAGTGTGGTGGTTTGGCTTGGGTCTAGGGTACAGTGTATGCATAATGCAGCCCCCTGCAGTGCGGGGTCAAGCCCTCCAGGGGTCCTCCAGTCAGCCCAGGGTCAATGCATATCTGTGAGATATGGGAGACCTCGAAGCGCCTCACCACATTCTGCGGATATCATTTCGTAGAGTGCCACTGAGTGTATGAGGCGGCACTCGGAGCTGGACTGCCAGAGCAAGAACTGGAGCATGCTGACAGGAAGCCAAGCCACAGAGAAGGAGAGTCACATTGTCACACGGAAAGACCGCATGGAATTTGGGGCTCATGGGCAGCTAGTACAAAAACCTTGCAGCACACTCAAGTGGAATATGATTTAGGCACATTTGAGTAGGGTGTGAGGAATCTTGGAGCACGGGGGCAGCATGCCAGGTCTTTGGGACAGCATGCCAGGTCTTTGGGACAGCATGCCAGGTCTGTGGGGCGCACATCCACAAAAGGCCTTTAGCTGACAGATCCCTCCATCTGCTACCTCTCCCTGCCACCGAAGTCCAGAAGTACGTCAAATCAGCCGACACTGTACGAAAGTAAGCACTCTTGATTGATGCACCTGTTCTTAATTGTCGTGCTGTTCAGCACAACCGCACAGACCTCTAGCTGTGCCTTCATACATTAAAAACAAACACCCATCCAGTCTATCCCAAGCACAGTTCGCATGGGACCGCAGTCTGGTCGCTGCATCTTTTCCGGGCGCTGCATAGTCACATTTACCTCACCCTCGCTTTATTATTAATTAATGCCCTAGCTCAGCCATGCCGATGAAGTTTCAGGAGGTCTCAGGGTCAGGACAGAACTGGTTACTTGAGATCTGAGTCAATGCTGTTCATTATATTAATGCATCAATAATGGAGTTCAAAGGTTTGGTTGCTGGGGTTGCTCCCATTTCACTTCCTGTCTTCTAAGCATTGAGCTGGCTCGAAGGTCACTTAGATGCCTGCTGGGACAACAACACGCGGAATGCACTGCTCTACAGCCTGTGCAGAAAAGGTATGCTGCCACGAGAGCATCTTGGATTTTGGACCTGCCTCTACATCTTTTCTGACGTCTGGGGACTACCAATGAATGACTTCTGGACACCGGGGACCACCACCTAAGCAATTTCTATGATTTGAACCTCAAAACAATACACAAAACTACGGACATGTGTGTACCTTAAACAGATACACAAATGACTTTATATTTTGTTTACTGTGCAGATAAAAATATGCAAACATTTTGATGGTAAAGTTGGAACGTATCAAAATGTGTATTTATTTCTAAAAGTCAGAGAGATATGATAGGCTCTAGCCTATTGCTTTGTCTTTTTTGCTCCAAATGTATACTTCCTTTTTGTTGGTGCCTTGGTCACCAATTGCCCATACCACTGTTAACCCTACCTGAGCTGCTCTCATGACTCAAGTTAAGGAAACAGTCACAGGCTCCCTCAGCAAGTGTAATGGACCCCCTGGGGTTTAATGGCCGCATATTAAGAACCACTGATCTATAGGATACTTCAAGCAGGATAGCGCATCTGAGCCTAGGTTAGCTTGTGAAGAGTCAGTCATATGTTTAGAGAGATTAGCTTGTGATTGGCTCTTCCACTGTGTTGGACTTAGCCCACTCTGCAGATTCATCCCCAAACTTTTTGCCTTTACCTCTCCTGTTTTCTAAACCCGTTTTTCTGGCTTTTGGGATTGTGTACTTTACCCCTACTAAACAGTGCTAAAATGCTTGTGCTCACTCCTTAAACCATGGTAAAAGTGCCTTATACCCAATTGGCACATTTAATGTACTTGTAAGTCCCTAGTCAAAGGGTAGTACATGCACCCAGGGCCTTATACATTAATTGATATTATTGGGCCTGCAGCACTTATCGTGTCAGCCATTGTGGCCTGTGAGTATTTTTAAACTGCTAATTTGACGTGACAAAATAAACCTTTTTGCCAGGACAAGACCTTCCTTTTTCATACATATAGGCCACCCCTGAAGTAGGCTTGAAACAGCACATACATAGGGCATTGTATTTAAAAAGCAGGACGTTTTTTAAGTTTAACATGTCATAGTAGTTTAAAACTTCTAAATTCCTTTTTCACTTCTGTAAGGTCTACCTCTACTATAGGATAACATTGGTTGACCTTATTATATTAAATATGTGCTATAGTTTGACTGGGAATAGGTAGAACCGTCCTATTTGGACTGAATTGTAATTCCAGATCCTTTTTAATAATAACATCAGATTACAATTTTGAAAATATCACTTTTAGAAAGTTGACATTTTCCCGTCCTAAACTTTCTGAGGCCTTCTATGAGGTTCGAGCTGCCTGGGCTGTTAATTGCTCCCCCATCAGGAATGTGTATTTGTCCAAGACAGTGAACAGTTGGACCTGGGTGTAGCTGGGAGAGGACCATCCTGCCAAAACTGGAGGGGCAGAGCTGTTCCATGTCCCATTTACATTTCAAAGAAGCTGCCTCAGCATACTCACCTAGAATTTGGCACTGTGCAGGGAAGGAATAAAATTCCAGAAACATCTGTGGGTGGAAAACTCCACAAATGTCTTCCACTTCAAAGCTGGCACCAGATATAAATAGCGGACCCATAGACCCACTCTTGAGTACACACCTGGACCTGTGGACGACTACAGAAGGACTGCATTGTACTCCAGAGAATTACCCTGCTGCTTGAGGCTTGCCTTGTTTCTTAGAGGCCTGCACTGCTGCTTGAAGGCCTCCTTGTTTCTCCGAGGACTGCACTGCTGCTACCAAAGAACTTCCCTGCTGTTGGAGACCTGCCTTGCTGCTTGTAGGACTGAAGACCATCTGTTTAACCCAAGAGGGACTCCAAGGGCCAGTCAGTTGGCTGACCTCCTGTACTGAGCTACAGAGACATAGCAAGCTTCAGAGGCCTCCCTGTAACTGCCCAGCTGAACTACAGCAACTGGCCCTGCAACTGGACCTGCGTGAATCCTGTTGGCCTCTGATGAAGTGGATTCCTGATCCTCAAGAGGTGCCTCCCAGGTCCTGGACCCATTGACTGGCATCAGTTGAGCTCCCCCTGTGAAATCCTTAAGTTACGAACTCTGCGCGCTGTACTTTAAGAAGGTAAGTTTTTTCAGTGAGACTGACCTAGTCCCTATATCCAGGCCGCACTCTATCTCGGTCGGCCTCTTCTTGTGACATTGTCCCAGTCTAGCGCGGCCAGATACCCCCATTCAGAGCTTTCTTCTTCTTAATGTTATTTTTACTTAAACATTTAAAATTGAATCTCTTCGGTTCATCTGATTAGATGTTTGTTGTTTTTGTCTCATTTTATTTATTAACTTTTACCCTATTTTTCTAAGATGTTTCTTGTGTTTTCACTTTATTACTGTTTGTGTGCTGCATAAATACTTTACACATTCCCTCTAAGTTAAGCCTGACTGCTTTTGTGGCGCTGCGAGAGGGATAAGCACAGGTTAATTTAGTGACTTTTGTGGTTAAGCCAGACAAGGCTTGTGGCTGTTGCATGAGAAGGGTTTTCACCCATCTCAATCAAAACCCTAATTTCTCACACACTGCCTACAAACCTTTTAAGAGGCTCTACCGTTTTGGAACTATATAAGCATTGTTTGACTCTTTCTCAGCCCTTCCAACCATTCAGAGATATGAGTTGCCAAGAACAGTTGCACTGTTAATATAAGTTACTATGCCCCTGTTTATCAGCATTCCAATGGAGACTAGTAGTGTGCAATGTTTTTACTATGCTAACAAAGCCAAGTCAAAGTATCTTTATTCGGCATTTTTGCCATAAATGTATAAAAACATAAATATGCAATACAATAAAAAGAATAACTTTGATTCTTTCCAACTACAGTGCTAAAAACAAACATTGTCGAAAAATAATAAAAGTTGAAGTATGAAAGTCCTGCAAAGGACTGATTTACAGTGCATTGGGGGTTACCCTGTTCATATCGGTTTCTCGGTTGTAACACACTCTTAATAAAATTCAGGACTGCATAACATATATCTAGCGCATAAAGCATTTGTAGAAACTCTATAGCAGGGACATATTGTTTAAAACCGGCCTCACACAATGGAGGTATTAAAAAGGCACAACTGGGACTTGACCGCAGAGGACACAAATACAGAAATAAGCACCTGAAAGATGGACCAGTTAACCTTTGCAATGGGCCTTACCACTGCATACGAATACATGCTGCAACGTGTTTTCTAACTTTTGATCTGTTTAAGCTAGAAACTGATTTTTTTTTTGGGGGGGTTAAAATCTGCAGATTGTGGCCATGATTGTGGGGGGAAAGCTGCCACGTCAGAATCGCATAATTCCAGTGGGCCTGATTATTGTATGTCGACCATTGCAAGCCACTAACCGACACGGTTAACATCTAATCAAGAGGAAACATGAGCAAGCACAAACCAATCACACCAGTCTGGCACCAGTCAACTACAGCGTGAGAACCATAAAGAGTGCACAGATTCGTAAAGTGCGTTGAAACCAAGCAGTTTGTAGGAATGGGCTCTATAAATACACTCAGCAGACCTGTAGGTTAGCTGTAGCGAAAGGATCAGGAAGACTGAAACTCATTGCTATTGGCTTATAAAAAATAAAATGTAAAAAAACGTGCAACAGAAGGCCCAGTGTCCTTCCAGATGCTCATACATGAATTTTACAGTTGAGTTTGGTTGGCGTGCATGATTTCCACCTTAGTAAGCCTTCTCTGCAACGTAGCTCGCTACGTGACCAGCATTCTTTGCTTGATCCCAAAAGGGAAAGAAAATCAATACCAGAAATATAGTGGAAATATTGTTTGTTATTATTACTTCAGGCTGTCAAGTTTCATTTTCAAGCCAGCTGTGCTAGCCTGCTGCTGTGCGGCTCTTACTTGTATTAAAGTGTATTTTTAAACACTGAACAGAGGAAAGCCCAGCTCTTGCCACAGTGGGTATCCAAGCGCGCGAGATGGACTTTTGAGCCCCACATCACACACGATCCAAGTAGGGAAATGGGGAAACTACCCACCCCCCCCCCCCCTTGAAATCCTGTGTTAATGTGACTGCAGCCCAGACCTGAAACACTTATTATAACCCCCTCAATAGTCAGGTATTTCGCCATGCTTTTCAAGGCTGCCATGTGGTCAGCCACGTCAGTAATGACACCTGCGGTCAGTACTATTTAGCCAATAGTAGGCTACATTCCAAGGATTGTAATTTTGCTTTTACCTCTGTATGCATTGACTCAACAGCACTAGCAGAGGGCTGGTGCTGGCTTTGCCAATGCTTGTTTTGCAAAATATGATTGTCGGTTAAGCTGCTGGACACCTCAAAATATTAAAAAACACATTTTCTAAAAACAAAAATATGGTTTCAAAAACGCACACATTATCATAGCAGTCCCTGGCATTAAATGGAACTACTTGGTGTGTGGATGAGCTCCTTGTGAAAGGGCAGAATTCCTTCTTTCTCTCTCTCTCTATATATATAGATATTGTTCCACTGAAATCCAAAGGTCCTGACTAAAGCCAAACAAAAAAAAAATTGCTGCCGGCAAAGCTCTGCTGGGCCACACAGCTAGGACTGCAGTCTGCCAGCAAGTATTCAACGTGATGACAGATGGGCACTGGCAGTTCAACTTTTAATGCAGCAGCAACATTAGACACCGGTTAAAAACTATATTTTTGTGGTATTCTGAATCCTTTTGGTTCAGTGAAATACATTGTTTCTTATTAAAAAAAAAAGATGAATTTAGAATTATTAATTTATGTATGGGTCTGGGGTGTGGGTGTGGCAAGGTACCTGACAGTGTTCTCAGACAGGAAGTGAAACTCCCCCTCCTCCCCCCTCCCCCCCATCCACACAGTGACTGGCTGTAAACCACAGGCCTCGACTGCTTTGCTGTGCAAGCACGCTATCTGTATAGATCTGAAGCTCTTATGGAATCTGTGCGCTTTTCACGATTTTGGGACTCTCATAATCCGTGGGAGAGTAGTCGGTTGATATTGTTTTTGACTGTGTTTTTGTTTGCTTTAGAGCAGGATTCAAGTGCTACTCGACATAACACAACATTCACATTAATAACAGGCATTAGCCTTATTCTAATTCTAAACACTGGTGTTATTGTGCTTTGCATATGCTGCGCAGGGGAAAAGCCTGGCATCGGTACCCACCTCACGAGTGCTGACACACAACAGAAAAATCCTCTACTTTTAAAGTTACTGATGACCCATTTACTTGGGACACTTGTCCCTTTTCACTGCTTCCAGATTGAAATGTTGTGCTACACAAAGCTCCAAGACAGGCGTAAAGTTGTCACGTGATGGAGGGCCACTTGGCAGCTATGCATCATTTTCGGGGGCACTGTACCTAAAGTTTATCGTTGGAACGTGATGGAGCACCAGGAGCATAAGAGAGGGCTCGAGATGTGGGCATCTCAGTGGGTGACACTACCTTCCAGCGGCGGTGGCAGAAAGATGCCTACACATGTACTGAGCCAGCACCAGGGGCGCCAGGCTTGTTGGGTCTTTTTGGCTGCCAGGTTGCGCCCTGGGAGGCGCAGGTGGACGAAAACTCCGACTGAGCCTGGCGTCTTCTAAAAATAACCACTATGGCAAGAGCAGACGTGAGCGAGACCGGTCTGCTACCTTCCACGCCTTCTTCTGGCGTTTGAAGTGGTAGCATCTTATTTTTAGACAAATCTACGTCCTACACTTGTTTCCAGACAGACCATGTAAAATGATTGTCCAGTTGTCTTATACAGCGCTTAAAACTGACTGGCATCTGTTTCTAAACACTCCCAAAATTAGCAAAGAAGGACGGTTCGGAGGTCCAAAAATCCAAGTGTGTTGTGTTGTCCCATGTTATGTTATACAAGAAACAGGATCAGAATCCAGATTTCCTGGTACTAGGGCCACTGTGTTCATCACTAGAACACACGCACCTGCGCTCTATTGTTTCAGGGATTACTTTTTGCGTCTCAGCTGGAACATTCCCTACACCCAATGCTTCCTACGCAAGTCACACTGTAAACATATACTCTCCCAACTGTATACATAGCAGGCAAGGCGCCTCAAGGACTCCTGTTCTAGACAGCGCTTCGAGGTCATACCAGTATTATGAAAGCGCTTCTTAATACAGTCCTAATGAAGGGAGCGATGCAAAACTGAGCAAGTCCTACAGAACATTTCTTACAACAAGGACTATACCTGCTGCTACAGCTGCTTTGGATGAACCAGTTCAGTGCATACTTAGCCAACATACGTACACATACAGCCACGAATGCACATTGGCAACAGAAGCACCCGGAAGGTGCCCCTAATGCCACGGACACTGCTCAGATCAGTGAGGAGCAAACTGAGGGGGTGATCTATTCATATAAAGGGGGCACCCGCTGAAGACCTTTTCATGTGGTTTCGAAGAAACTTTGACGAATCCACCCATCTGATGCAGACCACCCTGAGAGACAAACAAATGAACGGAAGGCCACCTCAACCATCAAGTCATGGTGCGGCTTTGCATTAGACATGCATTCTAGGGAGGTCACCATCACTCTGAGGAACACAAGAGCGAGCTTGTAAAGCATGGATATATATAGGCCCAGCTTATCCCCTGTGACCAGATCATCACTGCTTTGTTTTCTTCCATTGTTTGTAGTTTATATTTTGATTTCCCTCTAAATGCGGGAATACAAGTAGCTGAATGTTATAAAATAAAACATTCAAAGAGCTATTCCTTTTTGACGTGGGATAATGTGGTCTGTATTATATGCAGGGTGCACTGCCACAATCTGTGCGTGAGCTCACCTTCACCTGGTTGTGTGAGGGTGCAAACAGAGACAGTGCGCCTTATAACAGTGAATGCACTGTGTTCAGAGGAGACACTAACTCACACCGGCTCTGTGACAACAGTTATTCTGAAGGTCTGCCTTTCACGGCGCACTTGGCAACCAGGCCTGTGCTTGAAAGGGGGCAGAGATCCCCTTGCCAGCAAGTGCAGTGAGTTACTACACTCATCTACAGGAGGATGCCCTGGGAACTTTTTGCCCCCTTTAAAGTGGCACGCTCAGGGGGCACGCTGGCTGAATGCCATATCTACACAGTCAGTGCACCTCCTGATTGTCTCTTTGCCTCTGCACCCATGTCTTTAATGTGCCAGAGGTGCAAAGGCAACAGGATCCCTCGTTTCTATGGGGCATTGGCATGCCTAGTTGGGATTGCACTGGTGCACATTTAGCACAGAGCATCTATCTGCGGACCATTCTATAATACCAAAGTGCCCCAATTATGCAAAATGCGAAAAGAATAATTGATGGACAGAATGCAGAACAATGTCTTACATTCCCCCTAGTACAAAGATCTGGGCCGTAATCCAATCTTTTTTTGCTCCCCATGTCATTCCATTTTGATCCCAGCCATATGCAAATCAGTCTTGACCCTACGTCCAATGGAAACAGTCCAGCCCGAAATGCCAGGCCAGGTCCCCCCTGGACTAGAAACAAGCATCCTAGGACCGGTTTCTGGGTTTCACCCCCTCAGCAGTCAGGATAGCTTGACTCCAGTGGCATGGATAGCACAGGACCCACACTCGGGCATACCTGTCCCACTCGGGGTGACAAATGCAAAAACAACAATTGATGGACATAATGCAGAACAATGTCATACATTCCCCCCAGTACAGAGTTCTGGGCCTAAATACATTGTTTTTTGCTCCCCATGCCATTCCAGTTTGAACCCAGCCATATGCAAATCAGTCTTGACCCTACGCCCAATGGGGACAGTCCAGCCCCAAATGCCAGACCAGGGCCTGCCTGGACTGGAAATAAGCATCCCTAGGACCGGATTCAGGGTTTCACCCCCTATCAGCCAGGATAGCTTGACTCCAGTGTCCTGGAGAGCCCAGGACCCATGTCTGGGCATACCCGTCCCACTCCGAGCTCAGACGTGGGTCCCGTGCTCCCCATGCCACTGGAGTCAAACTAACCTGGCTGATGAGGGGTGAAACCCCGAAACCGGTCCTAGGATGCTTGTTTCCAGTCCAGGTAGGACCTGGCCTGGCAGTTTGGGCCCAGATCTCTGTACTACGGTGAATGTATGACATTGTTCTACATTATGTCCATCAATTGTTCTTTTTGCTAATGATGCATAAAGCATGCACTCCTGCCTTTTGCGCTCTTGGGGCAGTTTCTTTTATACGACCTCTATGATGGTGCAGAAGGTAGCCAGGAATGTTGTCGGTGAGATGAAAGGTTAAAGCTTTAATTAGTGCAACAATTTAAATGGCACTGGTGCTCTGGATTCCGAGGTGCCCACTGCACACTAAAATGGCTATATTTGTTTACCCAAGAAGGTAATGTGGGTCTCTATTTCTGGCATTAATTAGGAACCATGATTTTACTGCCTCACTTGTGAAATGGTACAGATCCTCTATATAAAGCGCTTTAAGTGGGGAATAGCTACACCTAGGCTCTTGTTGCAGTAAAACTGAAAAACAGGTGGTAGAGGATGTATTGCTGCACATTCGCACAGCTGTGCCTTAAGTAAAAGCACAGATGACCATACAGCATGATTATTCTGTATACAGCGGGCCAGAGCAATCCTTTGCTACATGATGAATGCCTTGTTCTAAACAGCAGCAGTTAAATAAAGCACATTGAAGTGCAACAACAGGACAGTATGGGTTTCCATTAACACACAGTAGGCAATTGAATTTCCTCATTTATTCTACTACCAGAGGATACAGTGGGCATGTAAGTACATATCTGGATAGTAGGCTAACTAGTGATTCTAGGTAGAAAAAAGATAAGTAAAGGGGCCTAAGGATTTTCTTATGAGCTCTCCACTGGAGATGCTGATTACTAGTTGTTGAATACCAATGCTGCTTGGACTTGATTCCAATTTATGCCTCTTTCTTCCATCATCCCACTCCTCCTGTGTCTTTATCTCACACTGGTCGGTTCATTTTTTATTTTATCTCTGCTCCCTCCATTTGTCAGTGTTTTCCTATCTGTCCCTCTTCCTTCTTTCTCCCTATTCAACCTCTCTCTTGCTTGCTCTGGGCTGCTGTCACCTGTCTTAAAAACATTCACAAAGCCAATATATCTCACCCAGGCGAGACCTATTGCCTTTGGCAATTCTTGTTTTATAGTGCTGCAACATCACAACTCTCTGATAGCGAGCGATGTACAAAACTCTTATGGGACGGACCACTTTTAGGTCTGGCTTGAGAGTTAATCTGTCTGACCAATGTTCTCTGTTTGCAAAAGACCTATTTAACTTACCATGAATGTACAGCTGGCTTAAACCCGTCCATTTTTATTGTTGGTTGGCTTTATTGTCTCTCTCATTTCCATGCTGAATATTTGATGGTTTTACCTTGACATGCTTGTTTCATCTTGTGGTTGAACCTCCCCTGGAGCATTGACTCTTGTTTTTCATGTTGACTGGTCTGGCTGACCTATGTTGTTCCACTGTTACATTTTACTTCTTTCTTTTCTATTAAACGCTATATAATCATGCATGTGTTTTCCAGCTATCTATCTTGTGTGCTCTGGTTGCTCCCTCTCTTGCCTGAGTGCTTCTCTCACGAACCCATACTCTCCATACTCCCTCCTGTACGTGTGTCTCCTGTCACCCCTGTATCTTTCTCTTGTTTTCTCATCCCCTCTACCTCCGTATTGCTCTCTTCCTTGTGTGCTGCTTTTTTCCCCTCCTTCTCCACCCATCTTTATTTTGCTTTAACCTCCCCTCCTGCTTTTCCGACCCACTCCTCCATTGCCGCCCCTACATGGTCTTATCTTTTTTAAATCTTTTTTTTTGGAGCACCAGACCCGTACATTTCTGCCACCCACACTACTTAAAAAAATACCGCTTACATTCAACTTTTATTTATTTACCGATTTACTTCACATCAATAAAAAAAAATGTCACACAAGTCATTCTGTTGGTTCGTGGATCCTCTATACAATGAACAGCATCGCTAAAAAAAACCACTGGGAAAGACAACAGTTCCAAAATCCGAGGCCCGTAGGCTTTTCCAGTGCTTGTGTTTTTTTGTTTGCTTGCAATATTCTGGAGAAACACAGAACACAATTTACACCCCAAACCCCATGGAGTCCTCTCTTCTTGGCGTGTTTTTCTATTGTTTGTTGTAGATGAATAGGCCCCTCGCCCCTCATCCCTCTGCCAGTTCGAAGGCGTCGGTTCTGGACTCGGGGTGCCTAAAGGGCAGGCTGATGGATCACTCACCCGCCCCCTTCCGGCCATACCGGCAGTCGGGGCTTGGAAAGACATGCGGCGCGCGCCCCGGGTGACACTTGCTGGGCACTGCCTAGCCCCAGATTTGAGGAGGCCGGGCACTGGTGGGTGTTGCAGGGAGTTCATCACAGCAGATGTCAGTGCCTTCGAGCCAGCGGTCCCGGCTGTGCTCATTCACACCCAGCCGCTGGCCGGCTCATGCAGGCCAAAACAATTGTTGAAGTGCGCCCATAAATCAGGGGGCTACTTCCCTGCTTCGCCCCACACGTTGCCATTCTCTCTGCCTTCCTACTGTCCTTCGCGCTCCCACCCACTTGCACCTTTTGTTCCTCGCCCCCGCCCCGCCTCTTAACAGCAGCGCAGTCTGCAGAGACCATCCATCTCCTGCTGCAACAAAGGCGAACGCATTAACATCTCTAAGGCAGTGTCGATTTAATACACTTCTGCTCTCCAAATAGCAGGCTGTTGCTACTTCCTTGCGGTTGTACGCAGGTTGCGCGCGCCTTTGTCCCCTCCCTCATGTCCCACATGATGCAAGCGGTGAGCTGTACCGTTTACCGGTGATGCAGCCTCTGGCAATCCCACTTCTGACTCGATTGCGGGCTCTTTACACCGCCTGGAATGCCTCCATGGCTTCAGAGAGGCCTAGTCCATGTGGCAGGTGTTTGGATATTTATTGTTCATGCCACGCCCTGGTTTCAAAGTTCTAGATTCACTGAAACAAATGAGGGCGTAGCTTGGTCAGTAAGACTAAGGGGTGGGGGGGGGGGGGGGGGGGGGGGGGGTATAAGTGAAAAGAGTTCGGATGGTGTGGGGGTGGGTTTAATGTATTAAGATATGTTTTAAGGCCTTCAAAAAGGAGGTGTGTGTTTTTTTTCTGAGTGAGTATTTAAAACTCCAAGGTGAATGAAATCCGGCAGACGCGCTCCTGTACCCAACTATTATTTAAGTAATACATTTATTAGGGGTGGTGTAACCCCCCCCCCCCCCCCCCCCCCGCCCCTTGAAGCTATGCCCCTCATAGCAATTGCTTTTGATAATAGACCTGCATACCTGCCCACTTGAAGAACAATCTCACCGTGTGAGGCGGGGCGGGACCTCAAGCCGAGAAGCACCTATGAGGCACTTTTGAATCCCACCCCGCCGCAAGCCCCCCTGCCTTCCAAAAAAATAATAGCTTACTGAGGCTGGTGCCAATGTCCTGGGGTGTTTTCGCACCCCTTAATGGACTTCGAAAGTTCAAAGCCTCAAACGAGCTGGAAAACCACTATTTACAGTCTTTTTCAGCTCTTTCCCTGCCCCATGTGATATCGGCTCCTCACCCGGAGATCGTGTGATGGGAGCCGATATTGTGTGTCACACGCGGCACTGTGCGAGTTGGCAGGTATGGAGCGTAATTCACTCGAATAATGGATTTCAACAAGTGGGAAGCCTAGATGTTTTTTGACACATTGCGTGTATTATGCTATTTATTTGCTATTGTAAAGAGGGTACGACAACCAATTCAAACGTCTGTCTCTTAAGAGTGATGGCCCCTCCCGTACTGAGCAAACCAAATACAATTGCAGATGCACAGAGTGTAATATGCTATTTATTACCATTGTCGAATTGTAGAATAAAGTCATGAAACCCCTTATTAAGCTATTTAATCAGTCTTTTTTGTTTGAAGGGGCATTGGCTCACCAGAAGCAAAGCCTCATGTGAGTCATGATGCTCCTGCCCTCCCTCAACACATGATATAGTATACTCACCATAGCTATATATATAGTTTATGTCGTATGTGAGCAGTATGATAAAATCACACTCAAGAGACCTTGTGATTATCAAGAGAGACGTTTCACTGTGTAAAGTAATTGTTACATGTAATTTGTGAGGCAGTAAAAGATTTTCTTTTCATTTGTGATGTGGCAATAATCTCAAATCTGACCTTTGCACTGCACTAATGAATGTATGAATGTGGGTTTATTGGTTCAGTTGCTCTAAATAGCAGAACTCCACCCACGAACCAACCCAGGCATTGCAAATGATGTAAAAAAGCGACACCAATAGTAACATCAACAATAAAATCACAAAAAGTGCTCACCACATGTACACTTTGGTATCCACTTAGTTATACCTTTGGCTGTACACCAAAGTCTCCGAGAGTAGGGACTGGTATGACACAAGGTTACCCAGCAATGCCATGTGTGGTCTGAGGGCGTATCCTCACTTTGCCTACACTTGAGCCGTACACTCCGCACTGCTACTCCCAGTGCCCGTTGCCAGTGAGCTCAAGGGTGCAGACAGGCATGTACCTAATCCCAGCCCTCATTACCCGACCCCTCACAACTCATGTACACCTCCTTTGACTATGCTCCATCTTTTCTAGGTTCACAATCTGTCTTTTGGTCAGATTTTGTACTGAATGCTCTACAGGGTTGGACTGGCCTATAGGGCAATCCGATAGGGCCAGTGTATTGGCTGTTTTTGGCATGTTTTATGGTCTGGCAGGGCAGTTTTTTGCTGTTAATTTCTCTGATATTATCACAAACAATGTCTGCAGCAAGTACACATACATGCAGTCTCCCATACCGTGTAAAACCCCTATTCAGCTTGTCTTTAGAAGTTCAAAGCTGCTGCGATTTGCCACTGTTTTAGCTATCTAATTCGGTGATAGGGGCCACTTTTAATGTGTGCCCAGGCCTTTTTTCTGTCCCAGTCCGACTCTGATGGCCCTCAAATCAGTTTCATCTGTGACTGACATATGTGAGGTCATGAGCTGCAGTACATTTTGTTAGAAGGATTGCTGTGGGAGTACACCACTGAGTATCACATGTAAGGCAAAAACGGGTTTCCGTCAGTATAAATCAAACACTATATGACAAATGCCGGCCAACAAAACGCACCTAAATTACATTTACAGGAGTAAAACTGGGGACATCAAAGTTTACATGTGAAAACAGGACTTACCTGTGGTAACATTTCAAGTTCATAGCTGTTTGAACTGGATAGAACTTTCTCCTTTGACACCACCCGAAATAGAATAGTAACATGAAACGTCTTTTTAAGATTTTTGGTCCTCTGTTTCTTTCCACATAACTAGAGACATTTAGCAGGCCATGTGAGCAAGTTTCCCTAATTGGTTTGGTTTAAAAAAAGCCGAACCGGTTCCAACCTTTGATTTAATTACTGGGGCCTGGACAATGTCTCCATCAGCCCGAGGAATGCGCGAGGCCTGTGTTGTGTGACACACTTAAACGAGCATTCTTCTCTAACTCACTTCCAGAGTGAGGCTATGTGGTACGCCTCGGGCCACCATCCAAACATCAAACCGTTGTAGTGCGTGTGTCCATGCCTTCTCCATTTTTTGTCTTTCTGAGTTTATATGAGACCCGCTGAGCTCTGTAACAGCCATCTATGTTATTTAAACACCAAATTCCACTATACAAAACCTTTTCGTCACCCTTGGGGCGAGCAGGGCGACGCAGTGGTAACGCGAATGCCTAATTGGTTTCACAATGCTTCGCAAGGCCTGATTTGCTTGGCTTATTAAAAAATATGTAAAGCAACACTCAACTACGTTGTACATTTCTTACTGGTGGAGAATGGGCGTTCCAGGGCATCCATTCATGGACTTCACGCAATTCCAAATTTACTAAGGTTTGTAAAGCTGGAATTGTGTCAAACTGGTAAGCCTACCACAGAGAGGCGCAATGAGAAGAAATATGTTTATTTCTCCTTGGTACTTCCTCTGAATTCTGCAGCACATAGAAAGAGGAACATACCACTTTGGATTGTATTTCTGCAGGAAGGTATCCTTTCCTGCACAAACACAATCCAGTCTGTAACGCAGGCACGCTTGCACAATGGTGCAAGGGCACCTGCGTTGAAGCTAGGCAGCCTCAAGTGTCCAAGCACAAAGAGAGAGCGGAAGAGAGCCATATCTTAGTCATAATGGCGCTTTTCAGCTCTGTTCCGTTCACACAACGCAGCGCAGCAGCTTCACTTGCTACCCCGTGTTGCGTGAACTTTTCATAAATATGCTCCCAAATCTACTACCACCGGCAGCGGTGGATTGGAGCATTTCCAGTGTGTTCTGTGCCTGCCTTATCATAAGAGATGTGGAGAGTTGGGTGATATGAGGTGTAATTCCTTTGCAGCGCTTTGTTCACCCAATAGGGTTTGGGGGCTGCCATTACACAATTGGCCAATCGCAGTCGTCATGCGGGCTATGGCCACTAGGAGGGGAGATTCTTGACAGCCTCGAGCGTTTTATAACATCAGGGACACATAAGACTGCAGCCCATGAAAGAAGTGTCTCTTCACAATTAAAAAAAAAAATAAGGACCGTATCCTTTCAAATGTGTTGAGGGTGTTACAGGTTATGGATGTCAGCTTCTCCATGCTAAAGATATTCAAGAATTTGGGTCACCAGAGTCTTTAACTGCGAGTGGCTTGCGATTTCCAGCACTGGGCCATAGATAATCTTGGAACCAATAACACGCACAGTTAGTTTCCCCACAGGAGTTGTGAGTGGGTAGGAACTATCTTCTCCAGTGTAACCTAGCAACATTGAGGAGGAAGAGTAATTCCCCTTATATCATTAGTGGTGCTCAGCATCAATGACCAGTATGTTTGAATATGTTCTTTTCCCCCATAGAGTTATATATAGCGCAAACTCGACGTGAAGGTATCAGAGCGCTTTACATGAGCACCCATTACGTTACAGGCAAACACATTCATTTTTTGATAGGCACTGAGAGATTAAGTAATTTGCTCAGAATCACAGGATGTTGAGCATCCCTGCCGAGTCTCGAACCCAGTTCCCGAGCTCCGAGATCCTCCCTCTATGCCTGTGAGACCACATCCTCTCCACCACCACACATCAACCTTGGTCCTCCAATCTCAGAAAGTATGTCAGCTCATGACCATACCAGTGCATCCAAAGTGTTGTGGAGCGTGGAGGGTCATGGTAAAAGGACCCGGAAGTATACAATCACATGTAGTGCCATGCCTTTGAGAGAGAGAGGCTGTAGGGCTAAGACAAAAGCCTGTCATATTTGGGGTGGGGGCGTGTGGGGAGGATCTGTCTATCCTCTTCAAAGCCGCTGTCTCTGAAGGCGGGTGTGCCAATTCCCCACATCCCAGGCCTCTAAGAGGCTGGTAGAGCTGGCCCAGAGTCAGTCGTGTGCCACTTTCCATCTGAAGTGTGTCCATTTTAATCGCTGTCCTCTTGAGAAGGTTTCCCTGTAGTTGGTCTGGCGTCCGAAAGAAACAGGTAGGCAAGAGAGGGGGCGTGGAATAAATATTTTAAATAATTAAGTCGCCCACACATCCCTTCACCCTGCCTGACCCTCCTGACACAAGGAGGAATACAATCAAGTGATCTGGTGACCTGCTTCCCAGCCTCCTTGTAATATTTTACTGAGCATTTCCAAGGCTTTCAAAGAAGAGCAAAGGCCATAACCAGAGCAGAAAAGCTCTGCAGGGGCACTTGTAACAGCTGGAAGAGAGAGGGAGGCCAGTGTGAGTCTGTGTGTCATGGGAAGCAGCCATATTATAACAAGCAAGTAGACATGCTTGATGCCAGTGCTTCTGGGAAATGAGGCTTGACTGTGACAATTAGAAATCTTTATTGCATGATTAAAAAAACCTTTGCAAGTTACAGAATTTTAAGTACGATATATCAATAAATACATATAAAAATAAGTATAGGATCATATGCGTTATGAAGATTATAAAAATGACTGTTACAATGAATGTTTAGATTTTGAGGGCTGTTTCCCTCTTCAGTTCTGAATGCCCCATTTTTATTTGGGGCTCAATAGTGGTGTGTATTTTTTCTAAACAGTCCTAGATGCACAAACTGTGCCACGGAGAAATACGACAGAGACCTACCCGAGATTGCACAATTGGCTTCTTCCTTGTTTTATAGTGGACAGTTTTGTAACTTGCCCAAATGACTTCTTCACTGTGTCATCAAAGGTTTTTATAAAACCGTGCAAGCCCTCGGTCATATTCCTCGTTTGTCCTAATGTACAGCCACAATCCTTTTGATATGCAGTTTCCTGGGCCCGCAAGCCAGCTCTCATTACTCGCCCAGAACATCCACAGCTGATGGATATCACACAGTGCAGTCACTAACAACAGATGATTATACTAATCACTCAAAATATTAAGCTTAAAAACACTGTGCAGATCCAATTTACGATGAATACATTATGCAAATGAAGTAGCGATCAGTATCTTCCTTCGGTTCCATGTGGTGCTATATAAATACTATGTAAAGTAGCTTACTGTGTGTAGCCCAATGTGATCGTGATGTGAAAACTCCATTTCTCTGGAGATCCAGAACCATTCAGAGTTGGAAGGCCAAGGGCCTCCATTTTGTTTAATTCAATGCCCATTTTGTTTGACTCAGTGCCTCAACAAACTCAGGAATACATAAGTTCCTAAATCCATTATATTTGGTGGATTCAGGTGGACTACCTGGATCAACCAAAAATGACTGACCCCTTGAGAAATATAGAGATTTGTGGCTATTAAGTTATGACACACACAGGGCTGGTTTACCTACAAGCCTCTTTAGCCCACGAAAACACACGTCATACAGTGCTTAAGTTAGTTATTTTTTTCAAGAACAGAGTCTGACGTTTTTTCAGGTGTCCACTGCCGACACCACTGAATGATTTGAAACCACTGCATGCCTCTTTCTTCCACTACTTTAGCCTTCATCCTTTTTTATCTCACTCTTGCAGGTTCTTTCATCACTGCTTTCTCCCTTTGTCACTGTTTTCCCATCTATCTCTTCCTCTTCAGTTCCCCCTTTTTTTGCGTTCTCTCTGTTGGTCTGGGTCAAAGTCTGTTGATGTAAAATAAGCCCCGATCCCCCAAAATGAGCTTAAGTGCCCACCACCTGCAGCCGTTGCACCATGCCATGTACATATTGCTCAAAAACCAGCGAGTCAGACGTTAAATGTTAACATCAAACTTTCCGTCCCATCATTGTAAGCAGTACATGTCACATGTTGTCCAGAATATGCCACCTGGTTTATTTGACCATGTAGCTCACCGAGACAGACAATACAGCACTTCAGGACACGCAGAGTGCAGGTCGGACACATTCCAACACACAGGACAAGGGAAAACTTTTTGAGATGCGAAATCAGAGAGAAGAAAAACAAAGTTTTTACCTTTCGTGGAATGCATTGGCAAATCCAATCATTTTCGCACTTTGGCGTTTCCAATACCTGTTGCCTGCAGAAAAAAAATCCCTGAATAGAGAAGGGGGATTTGGAAGCAACGGATGAGGTGAGGGTAGGGTAAGCAACAGGGAGAGGACATGGGTGGGGTTGTGAGAGGTAAGCACTCAGGAGCACAGCAAGAAAACTAGGGTGACCACCTCCGCCCAGGTCATTACAGGCACAGTTTCAAATCCTTTACCTTTGTGGGTAACCTAATGCATTATTTATGTTGTAGTCATTTTACTTCCATTTAACTAATTAGACCAGCATACCTGAAATCAATGATTTGTTGGATTAAAGCCAGGACTAGAACCAATGTCCAGGAAGACAGAGTCGAGCTTATCACTGTATTCTTAACTATTCACATTCCAGATTCTTTTTGAAATAATTGGAATCACTCACGGAACAACTATTTATGGTAGCAAAGCAGGAATAGCAAAAGAAACTTCAATAAAAAAAGGTAGGAACTGTGTGCTATTGGCAGAATCATACGTTTCCCTCATGGGTCCACACTCACCAGATAGGAAAAGTGCTGCATCCCAGGGAATCTGGGAGAAGCATTTTCCCCTTTTTTGAGAAGAAATGTTTGTCCTTGTTAGCTGCGATGGGGATGGAATGGGAGCCAGATCAGCCCAGAACTATCCAGCTCCTCCCCAGATATTCAGGACATCCTCATAAGACAGGTGCACATGCAATGACTCTAAGTGGAACCTGTTTACATTGTCTTTGTCTGGGGCGCCCTGAAAACCTGTCAAAGAGCTGGCTGTCCTGGACCTATGCTGGGCACTCCTACTTTAACTTTTGGAGTTGCTCTTTTGAACCCTCCACTTCATCCCACTCCATATTTCTAAATTACCCATTGGTTTCAATGATTTCTGCTGAAATGTCTGCATACGGTAGCACATGCGATGCCCTCGGTTACTCTAGAAGGAAAGTGCTGTTGATCTACAACAGGTGATGTGCCAGCCGGTTGAACTAAGGAGCTAATTACATTATGCAATGGAATTGGGCCTGTTATCCCCCTCCTACTGGAGCTAACATACCGTGACCATCTGTAATTTCCAGGGGTTGGGGAGGCAGGAGCATAGTTGATTATTTGTTAATGGGCAACAACATGCCGGAGTCCATGTGTACACACTGACCCCACCCCCAAGTGTTTCAGTTGGAGTTGCACTGGGCGATCTCACCTCCTTTCAGTTCAAAATACACAACGCACTGATCTAGGTACCCTTATGGTGATGGTCACTCCAATTAGAGGCCCCATCAGGGTTAGAGGGGTCCTCTTAATTAGCCCTTGGTCACTTGGCTGCTTTTGACAAATGATAATGTATTTACACACACAGGGTCATTGTAATAACCACATTTGTAAAAAGCAGTGTAACTCCCTCGAGCTGTCCATATAGTAAAAGTATGCCTATGCACTATATATAGATGATGATACTTTGTCCTGGGCTCAGGATTGGTGCTACTGTGACTGGGGGTAAGAAGCCACAACCAGCTGGGGCAGAAAATAGGGGCTGACTCCATCTGGGGGCATCAAATACGCCCCTATTGCTGGGTGTCTGCCATTTTGCAAGCGGTGACATTAATCCTATGGCTGCTGACTGGGCCACCACAAATGTCCTACTGGAGGAACTGCCGACGCACCAGGCCCGGCACAGTCAAATCTTTGTAAAAGACATTTCAACATTGGCGACCAAGGAGAATGCAGATTTGCATAAGCCGCAATTTCCATTTCTGCCATCAGCCACTTCCAGAGAGGATCCGGTGTGTGTGCATGCAGGGGAAAGCAGGGACTCGGCGCTCGAAACCACAGGGAAACATTTGCAAAACTCTGGGAGTTGTTGGTTGTTGAGTCCTGTTTCTACAGAAACTCTGGCAGGCCGTGAATGCTTCCTCGCCCCAAACTCCCTCCCGTCGCCACAGCCCTCCCGCCGGGAATCTTTCTTTAGGGCCTATAATCCCGCACCCTGGCCGGCCTCCCCTCCCCTTAAAGCCCAGGGATTGTTACTTTTCAAAGACCGTGCAAAATCACATCTCCGCAAGTTTAATGCTTATTGCATCCATCTGCCTCTGGGCTACGTTTCCTTTCTTGCAGGCTTTGGCCACCAATAGAGAAGTCTCCGTCCTTTTTTGCATAATGTGCAGACACATGCAAAGCAGGAAAAATAAATGGAATCTATTAAGAGAAGTCGTGGCAGCAAAAAAGCAGAGCTGGACACATATCAAAGTGTTTTTATATAGTGAATAAATAAATACAGACACTGCTTGACATAAAGGGGGAAAAGCATGTGCCATAAGGAGCGTTAAATAATATGAAAGGGTTGTCTTTCGAACTCAAACCGACAAATTGGATATGCACCAAAGAATCTGAAGCTCTGAAAGAGCAACCTAAACTTTCACGCCTTATCTCATGCACGCGACGCTGTTCAGCCAATCAAAACCGTGCACGTGTCTTCCATTTCATACTTGTTAGATGTGTGCTTTGGAAGATGTTTAGCCCCGTTACATGCCGCCCAGTAGAATGGGATTATATAGAAGACACACCTCGACACTATATAGTAGAATTTTGCAGTTATCTATATGATACTGCACTCAATACCGTGACAGGGGAGCATACAACGATCAAAGAGTAGGTACTTCCGGCAGATCTAACTCTATATAACACTTAATTTCCCTGACGTGCTGCTAGTAGAACAAGCCTAGCAGAAGAGGTTCCAGAAAGTTGTAGCCAGTATGTTCTTAAAATTAGTGTGTCTGGGCACAATCATATGACACTCCTTATCTTTTGATCTCTTGTCCCTGTTTTGCTTATTTGTAATGATGAAAGCTGAAGTCTTCTGGTGAAAGTAGTGCGACAACGACTGCACGAACTTCCAGCCACCAGAAGTGGAGAAACAGAATGTCCAGACAGGAGCAACAGTGTTTTCAGAACGACTTATAGGTACAAATATGTCCATGAGTAGTCTTCATAAATACAGCCCGTCAGGACTTGCGGGTGGGCCTTCCTTGCTCGTCCCGTCTTCTCTGGACCATTCCAGAACAAGACCCTGTACATTGCTACTGAGCACAGACGCCCCTAGCTCACAGAGTGAGTAGCTCAGGGGGTGCACCTGTTTGCGAGTGCAATGCGGCGGTAAAGCCCAGAACAGTTGGGGCTGCAGTTCTACGGAGGTATGACATATGAGGACTGAATACAACTCAGCAGGCTAGCATAGTCTAGTCTAGGTCTGGTTGAGTTACCAAACCTGGAATGTCCAACTCGCTCGTGTTTGGGATGTATCGTACTAACAGAATAACACACTATCATAACACGTACTACAGGCACAAGTATATGGGTGTCTAATATGAGCAATGTATAAGCTCTAGGCTGTAGAGGTGTTTGGTATGACTTCGGCTGTAAGATGTACATGTCTGATCTACCATAGGCATTAGAACATGGATGTGTTTGGAATGCAATTAGCTGTGGAATGTAGAAGTGACTTTAATTTTGGGGTTCCCGGTAAGCATGGGCGGAAAATCCGTTCCGATCGCGGATTTTCGGTAAATTCGCAAACCGCGAGATTCGCGAATTTCCCACAAAATCCGCGAGTGGAACGGATTGGGTCAAAAGTTCAAGCTGGCTTTTGTAACTCTTTTAGAATGGCACCGGCAAGCTGCCAGAGCCATTCTAAAATAGTTACAAAAGTCAGCTTCAACAGGAAGCTCTAATAGATAAGCAGGTGCTGATCAAATTCAGTTACACAATCATTAATCACCCCAAACTTGGGGTGATTAATGATTGTGTAACTTAATTTGACCTTCAACTCGAGCACCTGCTTTACTTTATCTATTAGTGCTTCCTGCTGAAGCTATTTGTAGGTATTTTAGAATGGCGCTGGCAGCTTGCCGGCGCCATTCTAAGTGGGGCTGAGGGCAGAAGGGCACAAAAGTGCGACAGAGGGCAGAAGGGGACAAAAAATGAGTGGGGCAGAGGGCAGAAGGGCACAGAAACGAGTGGTACACAGGGCAGATGGGCATAAAAAACGAGAGGGTGGCAGTGATTAACCAGGCAAAAAAAAAAAAACCTGCGAAAACGCAAAGCGCCTCGCGAACATCCGCGAATACGCAAAGTGCCCCGCGAACACCCGCAAACTCGCAAAATTAAAAAAATCCGCAAATTGGCACGAATTCGCGAATTTTGCAGATTGCGGATTCGCAAATCCGCAAATTCACGGATTGCGAATTCGCAAAAGTCGCCCATGCTTAGTTCCCGGTTTTGTGGTAATTATTCCTTTAACATTTCGATCTGCATTTATCTGTATTTATGTTTTGCTCTTTTTATTTGTATATATTCATACTTATTTTGTGCTTAGTGTAAAAAATGAAGCTGCAATGCATAGATTTCGTGTTTAGTCATCTGCATTGTAGAACAGCTTAACCCCTTCCATGCTGGTGACGAACCCCAGCCGTCATGCACTACGGAGCTCGTGTGCGGATGACGGCTGGGGTTCGTCACGGCCCGCCCCTGTTCGTCCGGCGGCCGCACACGGGGGAAATCGCGGCCGCACGGAAGGGGTTAAACTGCAGTACTGCTGCAGTTATTTAAGCTTCATTAGGAAAAACTTTTTTTATCCCCCCTCCCTATCAGTATGCACAGTTACTGACATAGCACACATAATTAACAGTTGTGAGAACAGTCCAGAAGAACACCTATTTTCTGTACTTTTCCTTATTTAAAAATAAATATAGACATGAAACCAGATTGAGTTCTGTCTGTATTTACCTGTAGAAATCAGTAAAAACTGAAAACTGGGAGCCTTACTCAAGTGTCACAACTTTTAGCACTGAGAATTTCTTGGAATACAATAAGCTCTAGAGCTTAAAGAATGTATAGGTACTTGGAAAACTAAAAACACAGACATTTGACACAAGCAGATTTAAAGCATAGGTGGTGTTGCAGATGTGCTCCATATAAAGGAGCATCTCTCCGCAAAATAAACAACCCAGAGTTCACTACTTTTGTTTTGTATACTTAAAAAGCCTTTCACTATAGAGGGTAACGCTGATAATAGTGCCTTGTTTTAAGTGGAACAAAAAGAGCAGCAGTAATGGAACATCACTAATATCTCTTGTCATTTATATCCTAGCTGGCAGTATGTGTCAAAAAGGAAGGGACTCCAAATATTCTTCAAACCCCCACCTCCATTTCTAATAATCACATTGCGGATACTTTTACATGTTAATACGTCCTGCATGACCAGAATAGTCTGTTTGAAAATCATGTATTTGGTTGCATTTTTAAAACAGTAACATAGCTTAACTGCACTGTTTAAATAGGTCTAGACATATTTAAACATTGCTAATTTATTAGAATAATTGGGGAAAATGTTGAGGGGGCCCAATGATAAAAGAATGTTCCATGGTTGGGGGAGGGGCATTAAAAAGTTTGAAGACCACTGCTCTAGAGTGAAAGAAGTGCTTGCTTGACAGCACAGAGTCTTCATAAACCATATTCTCAACAGTAGAGAGGGGGCTACTTTTCCATGAGCTCTAGAGGCCGTGGAAGTGAGCTTGGTAAGAGCAGCTCTTCTACAGAAGGAGGAAGTGCTCTGCATGGCTCCAGCCATTGACTGACAAAGTGTTTGTCATGCCTCAATCTCTTTAATTTGAGAGCGTGTAAAGTGCACCAGGTTTTAGAACTAGGGTTGCTTGTTTCAATGTTCCATATGTTGAGCAATATGGAGCTTTTTGTCACAAGATCTAGAGGATGTTATTGCTTAATTTGGAGTGTGTTGTAGAACCACTGAAGAGGCCCAGATTTTAATACTATTTTAATTGTAGTTTTGTGCAGCCAGTACATGGGTTTAGGGCCCAGGGTTCCAGCTTCTAGAGTCACTTGGCTGCATTATCAGGTTTGAGGACAAGCCCTTGGATATGCTGCCCTCTGGCCTGATCCCAGACCCACCTTGGCACCTATGCCGACTGAGCAGCACTGTGCCATGCAGAACAGGTTGCCAGACATGTGAGCCCAGGTCTCACAGGTATCCCTCCAGGCCCATCCCTCTTCACCCTCCACACTCGCTCTCTGCCTTGGCGAGCCTCCTCCTTTCCATCTGCCAAGCCAGTCGCTGTGTTAAAAATAACTGCCTTTTTCATGAACTGGAGTGATTTGGATGGCAGTGTTCTGGGAAGAGCTACACGCTGCATATGATAGATTTTGCACATCTTCCTGCGATCACGCATTTTTTTCAAGGTGCTGACACATTCACTGGAATTAATGTATAACGCGGTGCCACGTAAGCCGCCATGATTACTTGCAAAAGGGACGCGCGTTCAGTGCCGCAGATGCTCCCGCTCTGTCTTGAATTAGGCAGGATCTGTAAATATGTTCATACCTCACCAACCCGCGATCATGCTTTGAGGCAGAAAATGATCTACTTCACTAAATGATAAGAGACATCACCAGCGCACCAGATCCTTGCTTTTTTGTAGGGTAGCTCAGTGGGTTAAAGCAACACCTATAAAACTCTGCATGAAACCCACAGGCCAGAGTCTGAATTCCTTCAGGACTATCCTTCCACAACTGCTAAAATGAGGACCACTGAGTTGAGTACAAGCAGTGATGAATTTATAAAACAAATAGTGCCAGGGCCCAACGTTTTGCTCAGAATCCTGCGGTCGGGGCTTCGCAAAATGAGGGTGATTATTTCCAGGGTTGCATGGTCTTGTTTCCACCTTATGCTTCATGCATCTACCGCCAGACATTACCCACCTCTTTATCTCACTAATTCTTGCTTTTTTCCGTTGTCTCTGTTTTTAATCTTCCTCTTTCTTGCGTCCTTTAGAATTTTTCTCTCTCTTGCTCTGGGTGAAAGTCTGTTGAGGAAATAATTGTGCTAGACAGTGAACATTGGTACCGGTGGGCCCCAACTGCAACCACCAAATCAAATGAAACACTGGAAAAGTACTGTTATTTCCAACTACACTTCAAAGACATGTCTTATTAAGACTACATACCTTACAGTTCTTTCAATCACCTTCATTTTGCAATTTGCTAAGAACTTAAATTGTGGCTGCTTATGACAATATCTGAATATCGAAATATGTCGTACAAGTGGTCAATTGGGAACAGAAATCTTCAAAGCCTCCCTCCTGCCTGTGGAATGTCGCATGCTCGCTTGTGAAATGTTCATGCTTAGTAGTGTTTTTTAAAATCTAGTCTGCATTTTTTCCTTCAAAGAGCAGTCTGTAAAGAAGTTATGGCTCGCGAGGGCTTCAGGCACTCGCTCACTCATTGTGGCCCCTAGTGCTTAGTTATATTATGTGTTATTGTGTAACACAGTAATCGCCGGAACCTTGGCCTCTTAGTGCTGTAGGTTTTTGTGGGCAGATTCATGACTTCAATAGCAGCCAATGAGGGGCTCCTGGGTGGTGTAGGACATTGACCATTCCTGTGTCCTGGAATGTGTGCAAATTGTGGTTTGTAAGATAATTTTTCTCCATAGTAGGGTGGGAATGGGTGGGTTCTCCCAAACTCCACCCTAGGGTGGGAATAGGTGGGCCCTCCGCACCCCCAGCCTAGGGTGGAAAAGGGTGGGTCCTCCGAACCTCCATCCTAGGGTGGGAATAGGTGGGTCCTCCTATCCTCCCGCATCTCCAGCCTAGGGTGGAAATGGGTGGGTCCTCCGAACCTCCATCCTAGGGTGGGAATAGATGGGTCCTACGAACCTCCTGCACTTCCAGCCTGGGGTGGAAATGGGTGGATTCTCTGAACCTCCAGCCTAGGGTGGACATGGGTGGGTTCTCTGAACCTTCAGCCTAGGGTGGACATGGGTGGGTTCTCTGAACCTCCAGCCTAGGGTGGAAATGGGTGGGTCCTCCGAACCTCAATCCTAGGGTGGGAATAGGTGGGTCCTACGAACCTCCTGCACTTCCAGCCTTGGGTGGAAATGGGTGGATTCTCTGAACCATTAGCGTGTATTTATCTAGGACCCCCTGAAAACATAGATACTTTGGTTCCTAGGTCAGGGAAAACAACATAATTGAAAAACAACAACCTAGGCAACTGGTGTTTTAAAATAGAAAATACATATAAAAGGACAGTTGGCTACAAATTATTTATAAAACTCGATTTTTTATTAAGTGGTGAAAATTCAAAGACATAACATGATTACAAATTACAAGAATAAAATTCTACAAAACACTTAATCAATTAAAAATACAATATCAAAAATTCATGTAAACACAAGTAAAATTATAAAATGGTGGCACAATATATCTCTACGCGCGTTTCGGCGAACCAGCGCCTTCTTCTGGAGCAGCCACGTAATTTCTCCAAAGTAAGAGTGTATATAAACATAATTATACATTGAAAATAAAACATATTGGTGAAGTCAAGATCATTTCATCACGGAGTGAACCCTGTCTCTGTCATTTGTTACCTGGAAAGATGGAAATCAATAGTTTCAATCCCGCCAACCGGAACCTTTAAGAAGGAATATGTTGTCGATATTCTAGATGCAGCTGGTGACCAATTCCAATATAGGATCTTGCGTGTCAGGATATCTATTTAAAAGAATATGTACTTAGGCCATGGTACGAGGGGTTATTTTATTTATTATATTACATATAGTTTCATCAAAAAGGTGAGAGGAGGAGGATGGAATTTCTCTATTTGGGGACTCCCAATTTTGTGTCACCCAAAGTCATTACGATATTTTAAATTACACTCTGCAGATTGATTTTAGTTTTGGGTAACTTCTTGAACCTCCAGCCTAGGGTGGACATGAGTGGGTTCTCTGAACCTCCAGCCTAGGGTGGAAATGGGTGGGTTCTCTGAACCTCCAGCCTAGGGTGGACATGGGTGGGTTTTCTGAACCTCTAGCCTAGGGTGGAAATGGGTGGGTTCTCTGAACCTCCAGCCTAGGGTGGAAATGGGTGGCTTCTCTGAACCTCCAGCCTAGGGTGGAAATGGGTGGGTCCTCCAAACCTCCATCCTAGGGTGGATTTTCTGAACCTCCAGCCTTGTTTGGAAATAGGTGGGACCTCTGAACCTCCAGTCTAACCATTGTAAGTGAGAATTTTGCACTGAGTTAAGACCCCTGTGTGCCTTGCTGAGTGTGGGGACTAGGTCTTATAGTCCTCACTTTAAACTGTATCAGCTGTGACAACGTTGTCACATAGGGGACATCGATCTTGTGCCCTACTAAACAACTCAAGGGGTTGCATGCTAGAATCTTTATAGCACAATGCTTGTGGCTCATTGGCTTTTCACCTGGAGTGTGTTGTTTCTGATCTAAGTCCTAATGAAGTCATGCTGCCATGTGTTTTATTCTTTAGATGTCACCCTGCACCGTTCACAGATTTGTCCCTTGTTCAGCTGTTCTTAAATACAAGGTCCCTATGTGTTTGCATCTGGTGTTTGCTCACCTGCAGTCTCTCCAGGTGGGAGCACTGTCTCTCTTGGCACATTCTTCTTGTCTCCTTGCTCTCCCTTGCTTTTCCTGTCCTCACCGGAATCAATGTCTTAGACTTTCTCTTTCTCCATGGCCCCCAGTTCCCCAGATTCATGTCCCCAAGGGTCCTTGGCCATGATGTTCTCTGTCCCTCTGATAGATGGATGAATGGAGACAACAGCTATCTAGGCATACTTGAGCAGAGCAGGGGGCCTAGCTCTGCTGTCGATAAGAAGTGATGGCTAGCTCAGGAGGAGTTACTCTGCTGTCTGAGGCAAGTGAGGGGTAGAGATTCCTCTGCAACATTTCTTCACCCATTTTTTAAACCCCAAAGGCTTGACAATCTTTCCACATCCAACGTGTGTTATGTTACCCTGATGTCCATTTCAACAACAGCTGCAACAGCAGCTAAGATTTCCCAGCCATGACTCTGAGAGTAAAGGCCTTGTGTCTCGTAATCTGTGTGTGATCTGCAGATCATAGTTTCTTCTCCCTGTACAGCCTACTCAGTCTCTCATCCTTCTTAGGATGAAAGCATTTGCACTATTCAGGAGCACCAACTGACAATGCAGCTAGGCTGGTGGCTACTGTTCCGTCAGAGGAGAAATAGCATATTGCATTCTAGTGCCTGGAAGCATGGTCGTGCAGCATGTTCCTCATGGTGAGCAAGCACCCGGTCCAGCTCAAAACGCCTAATTTGCACCATTGACATCCCCATATAACGATGGCCCTTCCCCAGACCGAAGCGAGTCTATTAAAAGAGAGGGCATGTGTTCCGTATTACATAAGGAGCTGTGGCACGACTTCTTTAATGCCGATCTGCCACCCTTATAGTTCTTAGGGCCTGTTTTAGGGTTTGGCAGGAGGAGACTAAGACCTCCAGTGATCAAACGTCTCCCGTGGACCTTACTTGAAGTAGCCTTGAGGATCCAAGTCCACAGGAAATCTTCGACATGCCCCAAGGGCCACCTGTGATGCACATAACCAGGGAAGAGTAATCTCTTGGGTAACCCCAGTCTGAATAGCCGTGTTAACCCCTGCAAAGCCACACCTGCCTGTCTACATAAGCAATTCCCGCATAGGCTATTCCAGAGATTTTGCATTCCTCAAGCATGGGCCTAGCCGGACAGTGGAAGTCACCAGTCCAAAGTTTTGCTATTGGCCCTACTGAGCTGCTTCTCCAGACACAAAATTAGCGGCATGGCACCGATGTAGCCAGGCTGATATCTGCAACCAGCCACCAATGTATGTCTGCCTCCTAGATAAGGAGGAAAGACAGTCGGTGAATGTGGAAGACTAGGTGGCCACGGGCAGGAACTTTGGCAGAGGCTTTGCCTTCACCATAATCAATATAGGGTCCTATATGCACTTTATGTATGCATCACAGGTGTAAAGTGTAATCCTTCACAACAAATCTAAAATCTTGATATTATTCTATGGGGGTAGATGAAGAAAAGGTTCTCCATCAAGAAATCATATGGAGGCAGAAAATTACTCGTTCATTTTTTAGACCTTCTTCGTTAATAACCGTCGTGTAAATGTCTAAGTACTGCCGTGCCTTCTATGAAGGGTTATAATTTGATTACTTCATTAAATTTCTTCCATTATATTTTGTTTGCGTTTATCCACCTTGAACTGATGAATATAGAGCACCACAGTGCCCCCTTCTTCCCAGATCATTGTTTGAAATTAAAATAAAAAAGAACACAAGGTAACATGTAGGCATCTATAAAATAAACAGTATGAATTCATTCATATTCAGTGTAATAGAGTTTAGCATTTCAACTCAGTGTAAGGTTTTTTTCTTCTTTAGCGTCGCCTGGGGCGTGCATCACACAGCATGCAAGCAATGTGTGTGCTGCGAATGCGAAATGTTACAAAAGATAAGATCCTTATTACTCCTGCCTCTCGTTTTATTGTTTATTTTAATTTATTTCCATAACTCCTTCTTGACATGCAGTTTGTACTCCACGTATAATCATCAGTAGGATAGCTCCGGGGATCAATGCCTCTGTGGCACAGACTTCTCTTATCTATTGATGATAGGTTGAATCCTGCTGGGTCGAGTCAGTTTCTTATTTCGAGTTCAACGAGTTGAGCTGGGTAGTAAAAACGTCTGTTGTTTGCATACCTGTGGATTTACTTGATGCAGTGGCGCTTGGTGGTGACAGGTTCTTTTGCCCTAAATATGTATGAGCTGCTAATAACCTTCCAAATTACATCACTCATGACATGACGTATGACATCATGAAAAACATGACGGCAACAGCTGAAATAACATCATTGATGACAACATTGTGCATGACGGGGGAGCAAGTTTTAGTCTCTTTAGGCAACAAGTTATAGTTACTGCAGATAACTAACTTTTGAATTTCAGTGGTTTTATTAGTTTAAAATGGTGTGTCTTAACATTTTCACTTAACTATAATGTCCCTTTGACTTTAGTTTTTTTAGTGAATTTCTAAAGTAAAGTAACTTATTATTCCAATTTTAATTATACTGTCACATTCATCTTTATTTCTTCAGTAAAGTTTTATATATATATATATATATATATATATATATATATATATATATATATATATATATATATATATATATATATATATATATATATATATATATATATATATATATAACTTATACCCCTGCAATGTACTGCTTATGCCCTCACATATTACATCACTCATGACATGGTCAGTACCATCACTGATGGCATCTCAAATGACATCACTGATAACATCATCCAGTGATTGTGAGTGTTTTTTAAACGTTTGAGTGTTAAAAATATCTACCAAGGTACCACAAAAGTTAAAATTAGTATACTTTGTGTACTACTGAGTGATACTATATATAATGTGTGAGAGGGTGTGTGACTGTATACATGTGTGAGTGGCTGTATGGATATGCGAGTGGGTGTGTGAGTTCCTCAACTGGTGAATAAGTGGGTGTGTGAGTAGCTATGTGGTTGAATAAGTGGGAGTCTAGAGGTGGGTGAGTGGCTGTATTGGTGAGAGAGTGGGTGTATGACTGGCTATATGGGTGAGCATTTTGGAGTTTGAGTGGGTGTTTGGTTGAATTAGTTGTAGTGTAAGTGGCTGCACTGAAGAGTGATGTTTGTGTGAATGTCTGCTTAGATGACTATATGGCCGTGTTCATAGTTTGTATGCTTGAGTGAATAGCTGTGTAAGTAGTTGTATGGTTCAGTAGGTGGGTGTGTGAGTAGCTGTATGGGTGTGTGGCTATTTGAGTTGTTATATGGGTGAGTGAGTGGTTGTGTGAGAAGCTGTATGGGTGAGTGAGTGGCTGTGTGAGCACCTGTGTAGGTGCCTGAGTGGGTGTGTGAGAGGCTCTATGGTTGAGCGAGTGGCTGTGTGAGTGGCTGTCTGGTCTGTGAATGGTTATGTGAGTTGTCCTGTGGGTGTGTGAGTTGGTGTATGAGAGGTTGTGTGGGTGTGTGAGTGGTTCTGTAGATGATGCCATCAGTGATTTAATTAATGATGTCACTGACCATGTCATGAGTGATGTAATGTGTGGGGTCATAAGCAGTGCGTTGTGGGGGTGTAGGTTATACTTAGCTCAGGTAACTATAGCTGCTGAATTTCACTGGTTTTGAATAAGTGAAATCTGAACCTAACTTCAACATCCCTGTAGCCTTTGGATTTTTTCAGTGAATTTCTAAGAATTTGTATTCTGTCTCCTAACAATAACATCCCTGTAACCTTTGTTTTTTTAGTGAATTTCTAACGTTTAAAAAACAAATCTATTCCCTATCTTTAATGTACCTGTAACCTTAGAGTTTTCTTAGTGAATTTCTACATTTAAAAAATGTATTTCCTATCTATAATGTCCCTGTAACCTTTGTATCTTTCAGTGAATTTCAGTTTTTTAAATGTATAACAAACCCTTTATCCTTTGAATTTTGTTCTGAATTTCCAAGGTTTTTTAATTGTATTTCCTGACTGTAACCTGTAATCTTGAGAGTGGGTGTGTGAGTGACTGTTTAGGCTGTGAGTGTCTGTTTAGGTCAGTGAATTGGTTTGTGAGTGGCAGTATGGGTCTGTGAGTGGCTGTATGAGTGGCTGAATGAGTCAGTGGGTAAGTATATGAGTGACCATTTGGGCCTGTGAGTAGATGTGTAAGTGGCAGAAAGGGTGTGTGTGTTTGAGTGTCTGTATGGGTGTATTAGTAGCTGTGTGAGTGACTGCACCGGAAAGGAACATCACCTGCCCCTCTGTCCAACAAAAGGCCACAGCTTTGCATAAAATGACTACCCAACTGGAGTACTTTCTACTGGTTAATTAGTAAGTGCTACCTCGCTGGGTAAATATCTACTGTATATTCTACACCACAGCTGCATAATGAGACACAAGGAAATGTCTGGGTGAACTTGTGTGCATTTTGGCAATGCAATTGTTTCTCATTCTTCTTCATTCAGAAATCTGTGATAACATGAATCCTTCTATAGAGAAGTCAACCAGACTACAAAGAGGTAAATCTCCACCAAACAAGGGTCCTTCCTCTTAACTATATGAAGTAAGTGATTCTTTGTTTGGTAGAGATGTCCTCATATTCATCAGGCATCAAGAACATGTCACCAAAATCAGTGGGAAACTCCTGGGCGGCCTTTTGGTAAGCTGCTCATCATCCTGGCAAAAGGCAGGAAGGCCATTGCAAACTGCTAAGGTGGGTGGGGCCAAATGGGCAGAGCTTCAGGTGATTTTGCACATTTGTATACTTGTAGTTGTTTAAAGGAAGAACCATGGACTCTGCTCTCACCAGGTAAGGACAAGAAAGAACCCACTTGTCACAGTCTCTACAGATTGAGCTCCAATAGCTCAACCATGCAATTTATTGGGGGGCGCGCCCCCACTCTCTAAGGCGATTTCAGCCCCAGGGACCACAACCCCCAGGGCCCGGCCAAAGTTCAATGGGGGTAGGACGCCGCATGGCCTCTCTCCACAGGCCCATATCGTTCTCGGGAACCCTATCCCCCAGTGCCATACAATGTTTACCTGAGTGCCCTTGCCCCACCCATGGCACCCAGTGTGCTTTGATGGGGACCACAGGGGAAGGCTTAATGCCAATGCGGTCCCAATCAGCTCCCGCCTCCTGTGGAAGCCTGCATTGCTCATGCATGCAGGGAGCTGCTAAATATGTGGCTCCCTGCGTCAGGGAGCACTCTTTAATCTGTTTTCCTGTCCACATTACAGCGAGCAAGGAAACAGATGAAAACTCTGCTCCCATTAAACGGGAGCAGTTTGACAGCTCCTGCTTGCTGGGAGCGGAGTCAGTGTTTGCTCTACTTGGCGGGAGCTGTCACTGCTAGTGCAGTTTTGAAAATGATCGTATAGCTGAAGTATGATACTCCTGCTGAGCATTTTGATGCGAGTATAGCTGCTAAAAGTAGAATGTCCTGCGGTCGATGATCAATGTCCCTTGTCCCCTAGATAGAATGTGGAGACACGATGGAACAGTGAGATGGTAGACTGGTGATGAGCAGGTGGACACAAAGCAGAAGGAGCTGCATGCAGGGAGTCCTCACAATATCTGCCCTTGAGCACCCTGAAGTTAATATGCCCCAAGTCATTCAGTAGGCGTCTGGCAGTTTTGCTAGCTCTACCATGGAGGTTTCTACTTTGTTCAGCTATGTTGCAAAGTGAGGACCGACCCATCACTTCGTAGTCCGTCGAGGAGCCTAAGGAGCCTAACAGGTGTGGATTGAAATCCTCAGGAACAATGAGGTTATGAGTGTCCAGCTTACTCGTGTGCATCAGAAACTGGTCCACAAGATGTTCCAAGTCTTGTTTTT